>NC_053432.1:64541277-64841277 GCF_007990345.1 Gossypium hirsutum | reverse complement strand
CACACATCAGTAATATTGCAGCTGAGCTGCCAGATAATAAGCAAGAAAGCCTTTCAATACACTTCCTCCAATAATCAATCATCCCACCCCAATGCAGATGCAACTAACATGCTCGATGTAGACATACAAAAATACATGCTTACATGCTAGAATTCAGTTATCAGTTATACATACGGATCAGTAAAATGCATTAATTTTAACATGCTCAATACATACATTATATATTCAGGTCACACAATTTAGAGTCTAAATAGCTCTTACCGACCCTACAGTAGGTTCATAGTCAAGTTGGGTGACCCGTGCAACCCTAGGAAACATTTTAGCTAAATGAGCCCACACGACCATTTAGATTGCCCGTGTAGGCCCAAACGCCCGTATGGCTCACACGCCGAGATTGGCCTTAGCCCATATGGATCACACCGCCTGGCCTAAATTCCCACACGCACGTGTGGCCCACACAACCCAATTCGGTCAAGCTCGTGTGTTGCACACGGCCTATCTGGCCATCACACAGCCATTCTAGCGCACGACCTGGCCCTTTGTTGACCATATGACCGTGTCATTCACACACAGCCTACCACACATGCGACCACACACCCATGTGGTGTCGACAGTTTGCAATTTTGGCTTTGGTCGAATCTCGTTTTTTGTGTTTTTAGGTACACATCTGGTATCGGCTTGTTGTGGACCCACTCCTAAGCCTCCCGAAACCTTCAAACCAGATTAACCAACACTAATTTAGCAATTTATTAACAGATTCTGACAAAAATGAGCTAACAAAATCCTGACTTACCACCGATGACGAACCTTCGTTAACACTTACAAAACCAAAGCAGCGAGTTTCACTACTCATTACCTTCGTCTACAACATTATTTGTAATAGAAGTTAGATTCTTAATCAATCATAATTTAACAACTACTGTCGAAACCATTTTTTAAAGGGATGTTTGAAAAACGGGGTTCGACATTTTGAAAAATGAAAATGGGAGTCGCCACCAACCTTTTTAGGTGTGATTGGATCACCTTTATAAAACATTTTGGTCTACGAAATGCAAGAAAACAAGTTCGGGAGTCGGTTACGCACAAGGAAGGATTAGCACTCTCGTAATGCCCAAAATTGGTACCGAATTGATTATTTATTGTCCTAATGTCGAAAATTTGAAAAGATTTTAAAATTTGAACAATTTAAAGTTGAAACTTGAGATTCCTTTGTTCCGAAAGTATACAAACATCACATCCAGCATGTTAGGACATGATGTTTTAAATCCTCGTAACTAAAATTATCTCATAATTTTGAAAATTGATTAAAAAGGATATTTGGTTATTTAGTCAAACGAAAAAATCGCAACCCAGCATGTTAGGGCACTATTTTTCGAATTTCTAAACACCAAATATTGCCTTATTTAAGAAAAAACTTTTTCAATTAAATGAAATATATTTTTTAAAAACAATAAATAATATAGAATTTAATAAAAAAATAATTTGATTTAATACTAAAATTATTAAAAATAAAATATAAAAGAGAATTAAAAAATCAAGGAGATAGGGATTAATTAAAAAAGGTTGAAAACGAAGATGAACAAAGAATAAATAAGAACAAACCGTAGAAAATAAGAATGCAAGAAGGAGAGAAATTTGAGTGAATGCTCTCAAGAATTCTTATTGCTTCCCAAAACTCAAGTGATTTGCAATGAAGAGAGAGGCCTCTATTTATAGTTGAGCCTCCCCAAATCCAACGGTACAGATCAATTACATCAACGGTTAAGATTAAAGGATATCTACAAATTAAATCTCCAAGATTACAAGATCATATCTTCAAGAATTTAAGATTGCAAATCATATCTAAGATTGTATCATATCTAAGATTGCATATCATATCTAAGATTGCATATCCTTAAAGATTATATTTCCATATGAGTCAAGCTTATAGATGGACCTTAAATCTTTTCAAGTAATGGGCCATTCCGATTGGGCCAAATTATATGTTTGTAATTTTGGACTGAACTTGGACTTCATTTTTTTTGGGTTTATTATTTTTGTTTTTGGACTTATTTTTGGGCCCGGGCAAAATTGAGTGTCTACAGCTGCCCCTCTTTGCTCATTGTTGTGTAACAGGAATAGAGCAAAGACTATAAAATGACCAATTTTGCCCGGGCTCGCCGAGTCTTGAGTTCATGATACTTGATGGCCTCTTGACAGCTTCAATCTGCTTCACTGCAACTCAGGAAGGCGATATCTGCTATCTTTGATCTGTTCCCCATCTAATACAGAGACGCCAAATCTGTTATCTTCGATCTGCTCCCCATCTAATACAGAGACGCCAAATTTGCTTCTTCAATCTGCTCCCCGTCTAACGCAGAGATGCCAAATATGTTATCTCCGATATGCTCCCCGTCTAATACAAAGATGTCAAATCTGTCATCTTGGATCTGCTTCGATGTAAACACATGAAGGTCAGATCTACTATGTCTTTAATCTGCTCCCCGTCGAATATGGAGATACCAAATCTACTATCTTCAACTTGTTCCCTATAAACACAGGGATGCCATGCTGAAATCTTCAATCTGCTTCGCTGCAAGCACAGGAATGTCAGATCTACTATGTCTTCGATCTGTTCCTTGTAAACACAGGGATGCCAAATCTGCTATCTTCAACTTGCTCTCTGACAATACAGAGACACCAAATCTTCTATCTTCGATCTGCTCTCTGCCAATACAGAGATGCCAAATCATCTTAGACTTGCTTCAACGTAAACACGTGGAAGCCAAATCAGCTATGTTTTCGATCTGCTCTCCGCCGAATACAGAGATGCCAAATCTATCATCTTTGATCTGCTCTCTACCAATATAGAGATGCCAAATCTGCTATCTTCGATCTGCTCTCTGCCAATACAAAGATGCCAAATCATCTTAGACTTGCTTCAATTTAAACACGTGGAAGCCAAATTAGCTATGTCTTCGATCTGCTCTCCGCCGAATACAGAGATGCCAAATCTGTCATCTTTGATCTGCTTTCTGCCAATACAGAGATGCCAATTCTGTTATCTTCAATCTTCTCTCTGCTAATACAGAGATGCCAAATCATCTTAGATTTGCTTCAACGTAAACACATGAAAGCCAAATCAGCTATGTCTTCGATCTGCTCTCTGCTGAATACAGAGATGCCAAATCAGTCATCTTCGATCTGCTCTCTGCCAATACAGAGACACCAAATCTGTTGTCTTCAATCTACTCTCTGCTAATAAAGAGATGCCAAATCATCTTGGATCTTCTTCAGTATAAATACTTGAAGGTCAAATCTGCTATGCTTCAGCCTATTGCCCTACTGCTTAGGGAGTTAAGGCACATCAATCTTCATTGTCCCTTGAAGAACATAACCTATATAATGCGTATGAGTTCATGCCTAATGATTAGGATACTATGATCGAAATAAGTCAAATGCTCCTAATTAAACCTGGTATAATGCAAAATGTTTATGAAAATAACTCCTATTCCGGACGTCATCGCTCATTCATCTATCGAGCTTTCTACCTCGTTCTTCTCAACATATCAATCATACTCTGCTCGTATGCCTCGAATCTTCTCTATCAATTTGGTCTACCGTACCATTCCCCGAATGTTACGACCCACTGAAGATGTTTATGAAATGATCCTTTCTTAAGATCAATATTGCTTAAAACATCCAACCACCTTTTGGACTGAAGAAGAAAATCTCTCGAGTATCTCTAACCCATACATATGAGAATTCTTTAAACAATTGTCTTGTTTCAATTTCTTGTATTATCTAGAAACTTCTAGAGTAATATGCAAAACTTCGTTTGTGAAGATATTTTAGTTCATCTATCATTATTTCAATGCAACATGCTTTATGAATAATGGGAGACAAATAAATTAATCCTGAGGATAATTAGATTTGGACAAATTATTGGAAGGAATGCAAAAAGATTAAACTGAGAACATATCTTTGCGAAGAAAAAGAATTCAAAGATAGTAAATAGGACAGAAATCAGATGCCCCAGATATCGCCGCTTGAGCGTCTATACACCAGCTCCATGAAGACTTTCTTGAGTTCAACATGTGTTTAAAAGATCCAAAGTAATTCGTTGATGCCTCGATATGTAACGTACTTCACTTCTCGTCGAATCCAGTATAGTAAGGTCACTACATGACTTTCCAAATTTGAGCTACCCTTTCGGGTTTTCAACTCAAAACCCCGTTGGTCTCAAGGCGCCCTTTGTGGGTTTTCATCTTGGCCTCTCCATTTTTTCTTTTTTATTTTTATTTTTTCTCTTTTTCTTTTCTTTTTTTCCCCTTTTTTTTTGAAATAGAAGTCCCAAAATGCCCTTTGCGGGTTTTCACCTTGGCTTCCCTTCTCCTTCAGACAAAGTACTCCTTGACCGAGTCTGAATTCACTGGATCAGATAAATTCTTTCTATCTATTTCTTGTCAAAATCAGTGCACCTCTAGAGAAAGCCCTCTTCGCAACATATGGCCCTTTCCAATTCGGAATCCTTTTGCATGGGAAGGATATCTTTTAGCACAAGGTTTCCTTTATGAAATTCTTTTGGACGAACCTTCTTTGTCATAAGTCTGTGTCATCCATTTTTGGTACATTTGCTTAGGATGAATACTTTCAAGTTAAGTTTACTAGAGGTATTCAATTCTTGATTCCATCAAAGCTTGGAGGAAAAATCTTGATTCATAAACCCATGAGAAAGGGATTGCCCCAGCAGCAGTCCTGGCTGTTGTTTGTCAAACCCTACAAAAAGATGGTTCAATGATTCTCAGCAGACAAGAATGAAGTTGCTGACTTTATCCTTCAACCTAGAAAGTTGAGGTACAGAGATTACTCCCGGAGCATACATCCCACCATGACTCGATGATGTTTCTGAAGCATCCCTAATCTTCATAAATTGCCCCCAACTGTGAAGCTGCCAAATGAGTGTAGCAAATAGGAGCCACAACAAATATGGTTGTGGTGCTCCTTTGATACATATAGGATAGAGAATGAACAAACTCTTGCAGATCATCAGCCAAAAACCCAACCTGGTCTAAGAGAACATGATAGTGGGTCTGCCTCATGATTCCAATCATTCCAGCATGGGTACCAAGGTAAAAATCATTGTTCTTTGGATGGCATACTTTGTTGTCAATGACAGTACCATGTAGCACATTGTCAGGAGATCCCTGCTGAAAAAAAACTTGGTATGATGGTTTTTTATACAATAATAACCACAATCTTTAGGGTTCCACTTCTCGTCAAGGAACTTGCAAGCCTCAACAACTTGATCAAAACTTGATTGAATTGAGACTCGCTAACCCCATCCCTGAAAATAATGATTTGATCAGGTTTCCTCTTCCCTAAACTTGTATAGAAGTCTAAGAGAGCTTCCTTCTTGATACCGTCATCCACTTTGTTAGAAACTGGTTTTGAAGAAAGAATCTATCATTTTAAGCTTCAGAGACTGCGTACGGCCTGATGCCCCATAGCTAGAAATCAATGGCCATTGCCTGAAGCTAACCATCGCAGCTATTGACGGCACATCAGACTGCTCAAGAAAGCCAAACAATGCACCCATTCCAAGGATGATGGTTGGAACCTTTGAAACAACTGGAATTGAAGTTGTTTGCCCCAGCGTAAGCATAGAGAGTAGGCGGTAGATTCTTATGCCAATTTTTACCAGTCTTGGTCATCTTCTGTAATTTATTTTTTCTTCTTTTTCTTTTCTTTTGGCAACCTTTGTTGTACTGTGGTATGACGCATTATCTTTGAAAAGACTGCAAACTTTTGGCATTGTGCAGTTATATATAACCTTTTTTCTTTTTTTTTTTGAAATGGATGACTTTTGACTTTGTAATATTGGCATATGAAGCTATCTCCCCTCTTAATAGAGCAGTTGACATCTAGAAAGATGAGTCATTGTCAGCCTGAAACTTTTGACGAGCTCGGGCCCATAACATACATGCCCCATAAGTCTTGACTCCCTTAAATTTTCCATTCATTGTACAACTGAGCGATCCCTTTTCATGGTGGACCAACAATGCCCCAAAACCTCATGTTTATTCTGGCAATTGCAAATCCTCCTGCATGCGTTTTTGGACCACATTTTTGAATTCCCATAATATTCTCAACAAGGTTTTGTCTTGTCTCCTCAGCTAATTCTAATTTCGCAATCTTTCCTTCCTCTAAGGCTATATTTCCTACCACCACTTCATGGGGTATAAACCATTTTCAACAAATTCAGAAACAAGTCACAATTTCTGTCACCTTCAAAGTACTGAGATTCCTCTAAACACATATCGCACTCAAAAGGAACTCTGAATCTGTAGTATCGTTGCCCGTGTCATTGATATCTAGGGATCTATGGTAGGCACACAAAAGAATATACAATGAATAAATGAATTCAAGAATGACTATTTACATGAAATGAAAATTTATAAAAAATGTCAAAGGTCAAAAGAATCAGAACGAAAGAGTATTTACTCGGATAAATAATAAAAGTATGTTTTATTGAAAATAAAAATGTCTGAACATGAGCCCACTTCTCAAAAGAAATCTCATTACTCCTAGGCTTTAGAGCAATAAGAGTGTTCTGAATATTACTCCGTAAAATTCCTAAAGATTACAGGAAGTTCTTCTGCAGTCCAATTGTTTAAAGAACTTCCCGGTTCGTAAGGGCGAATGCCCTCAAGGTTTCTTTGTTCAGTCCCTTCCTCATTGATGATTTTCATTTCCAAACACCCCCTTCTCCGGGTAAGCTATCCTTCCTGACACAAAAGTTGGGGATATGTAAGGGAACGTCGTTAGTTCCCATTCAACTTCTTTTTCACTCAGCTATGACCCTCTTCTCTCTCTCTCTTATTCTTTCTCTTTTTGATAACTTTAACTAATTAGAGTCTTTTTATAATTTTGAATGCAAATGATGTGATGAGATGCTATTAGATGCAAATGCATGAATGTAAAAGGATATCGATTCTGATTCAGTTTCATTTTAGAAAACGTTATTTAAGGAACAAAAATCTTTTCATAAAACGAATTACAAATACGCTTTCGCCCATAGGCCCAGAGTCTTAATCCTATTTAATAACAAAGCTAACTTTCGACCACAATCTGACTGTAGATCATATTGGTGCTCAACGAGCTTGCCCTTTCTACCAGTATCTATAAATGATCACCTATCTCTTGAATTTGAATTACAGCTTCACCTATGAAGTAAGCTCTACAGCTAAAGACACTTCCTCCAATGTCTGTGAAGTTGCTCTGATTACCTTGAAAGAAAGATTGGCGAACAAGTAGGCATTCCAGCTTCGTAGCATACTGCCTTAAAATGATATCAAACATCCTTATTGCTTCTTGAGAGTCTTTAAATTTCTGCCTCCACAGAACATTTCGAATTACTTGCATGGGTATCTTCGCAGTATAGCTAATCTCTACTTTAAAGGTCTTTAAACGATACGATCTTCTTTAATCTCTTTCTTTCATGCTCATTTGAACTGTCCGGGCCATCAGGGCTTGCATTTCCATTATTTCTGTTAAGTACAACATCCTAAAGTACCACAGTAAATTCCAGCTTGTTGTTTGGTAGCGGTCCTATAGTAAGTGAGCCTTTCTACCATCATAAGTAAAATTCTTTCCATCCAATTCAATTTTGTAGGTCTTAAACCCTTACCATCCACGAGGTGGCTATCTTCATCTGTAATGGTAGAAGTGTCCATCAGTACTCCCCACGCTCACCTTGAATTGTTCATCTATCTTCATGTTAAGAAAATACTGCAATTCCCCATAACTGTTGTAGAACAACTGCTTGGCTTCGCTACTCCATTAATCCCATATTTCCTTTAACTCTTGGAGGTTATTTTGCATCACACTAATGAGAGTGTAGTCCCATAATTCTAATGTGTATCCTTCGATGACACTATTTCCTTTTTCTATCTGGGTTTTCTCTGACCAAGCACAAATGAAAGAGTTGCCCTCCACTTTATTAAGATATTCGTTCCCCATTACAAAACTTTCTAACTTAGAAATAGAACCTTGAATCGACACCTTTTAATGATAAATGACATGCAATGATAGCAAAATAAGAAAAACAAGTCAGTGTCACATATATAAAAAAATATATAATAAATAAGAACTTAAAAAGGTAGGCACTAAAGGTCATCATCATACTACCTGGGGCAAGCACTTAAAGTTCACTATATGTAGTTCGGTTCTAAAGCAAGGGTACCTGAACCAGTAGATTCCTTGATCTTCACCAATTATAGGCTCATATGGACCAAGTTCGGTTTAGGGGGACACATTTCCCTATGGCCATGCGAGATGAAAATCTCACGAAGACATAGGTATAAATGTATCCCGGAAGCAATCCACTAGCCCATGCGGAGGTGAAAACCTCACGAAAGCATAGCTTCTCACTCCCACTTAAGGGTGTGACCACAACGGTCATACAAATGCAATGTGTGCGTAAACAATAACAAACATATCCAACTAACATATGTAAAAATGACATATTTTAAAAATTTTCCAAATTTCTGACATTAAGACAGAAAATAATCAATTTTCGGCTTGACTCTCTCATAGGTCCCCAGTGGAGTCGCCAAGCTGTCGAAACCATTTTTTAAAGGGATGTTTGAAAAACGGGGTTCGACTTTTTGAAAAATGAAAATGAGAGTTGCCACCAACCTTTTTAGGTGTGATTGGATCACCTTTATAAAACATTTTGGTCTACGAAATGCAAGAAAACAGGTTCGGAAGTCGGTTACGCACAAGGAAGGATTAGCACCCTCGTAACGCCAAAAATTGGTACCGAATTGATTATTTATTGTCCTAATGTCGAAAATTTGAAAAGATTTTAAAATTTGAACAATTTAAAGTTGAAACTTGAGATTCCTTTGTTCCGAAAGTATACAAACATCACATCCAGCATATTAGGGCACGATGTTTTAAATCCTCGTAACTAAAATTATCTCATGATTTTAAAAATTGATTAAAAAGGATATTTGGTTATTTAGTCAAACGAAAAAATCGCAACCCAGCATATTAGGGCACTATTTTCTGAATTTCTAAACACCAAACATTGCCTTATTTAAGAAAAAACTTTTTCAATTAAATGAAATATATTTTTTAAAAACAATGAATAATATAGAATTTAATAAAAAGAATAATTTGATATAATACTAAAATTATTAAAAAATAAAATATAAAAGAGAATTAAAAAATCAAGGAGATGGGGATTAAATAAAAAAGGTTGAAAACGAAGATGAACAAAGAATAAATAAGAACAAACCATAGAAAATAAGAATGCAAGAGGGAGAGAAATTTGAGTGAATGCTCTTAAGAATTCTTATTGCTTCCCAAAACTCAAGTGATTTACAATGAAGAGAGAGGCCTCTATTTATAGTTGAGCCTCCCCAAATCCAACGGTACAGATCGATTACATCAACGGTTAAGATTAAAGGATATCTACAAATTAAATCTCCAAGATTACAAGATCATATCTTCAAGATTGCATATCACATCTAAGATTGCATATCATATCTAAGATTGCATATCCTTAAAGATTATATTTCCATATGAGTCAAGCATATAGATGGACCTTAAATCTTTTCAAGTAATGGGCCATTCCGATTGGGCCAAATTATATGTTTGTAATTTTGGACTGAACTTGGACTTCATTTTTTTTGGGTTTATTATTTTTGTTTTTGGACTTATTTCTGGGCCCGGGCAAAATTGAGTGTCTACAACTACTACGAGCAGAAACAGAAGACTTACCAATCCCGCACACGAGTAAATACTTTACTAAGCAAAAATATAAATTAGGGAAACAAAATTAAAAGAAAGAAAGGGGAAATTCCAAATAAAAAATCGGCAGAATGAAGGGTACAGGACGTCAGAAGGAGAGATATTTTTTGAAAAAGCCAAAAAGAAAGAAAAACGAGGATAACTCACAACTCCCCATATCCCTCAATTCTCCCCACTAAGCCCACTACTAAGACTTTTCGTTCAACTGAAACTCTACAAGCCAGCAGAGCAAAAATAATTACAATCACGCTTGCAGAAAGACTCGAACACAAGAGTTCTAGCAAACCCACACTCCACCTAACCACCAGACCAGCAGACCCATTCTGATGTGAAATTACAAGTAATTGAATATAAGTCCGTTGAACAAGTGTAAGGCTTAATTCAGAAAAATACCAAAATTTACCAAAAGCAGGGCTTGAACTTAGGACCCCTCATGCACACCCAGAACACTTAATCATTGAAGCAGATACACAATTGTATCAAAAACTTACAGAAGCAGAATTATAAAATTTGGGGCATTACATAGAATATAGGCGATGATCGTCGTACAGAAAACTTCCTCCTCATATACAAATCCCACCCCAAAATCATATATGGAAACAGATACAGAATAGCATACTAGACATGCTCAACATACTCATATGCAGATATCAGATATACAAATAGCAGAATAGATAGTCATGCATAGTAATGTCCTTATCAGAGCATACTACCAGAATATCAAATAACATAAAATTAGGGTTTGGTTAGCCCTTACCAACCCTACGGTAGGCCCACAGACGATTTAAACGACCCGCGCGACCCTAGGGAAAATTTCAGAAATATGCGTCCACATGCCCATGTAGGCCCACTCGCCCAGATTGGCCTTCCCTATGTGGCCCACACGGTCTAGCTTAAAAATCCACACGCTTGTATGGACTACTCGTATGGGACCACACGTCCGTGTGGCCCATACACCTAACTTGACCTAGCCCGTATGGCTCACACGATCGCACTCTGACCACCACACGACCGTGTCTTATACGCGGCTATGCCTTCGTCGGCCACACGGCCACCCACACGGTTGGCCACACGCCCGTGTGGCATCAACAGTGGCCGTTTTTGGCTTTTTTTGAAACTTAATTTTTTTTGTTTCGGATACACACCTGGTATCTATTTGATGCGAAAACTATCTCGAGCCTTCCAAGACCTAAAAATCGACATTCTAGACCCTGAATTAAGTAACACTAATGAAAACTCAACCAAAATTATTTCACAATCAAATCCTTACAACATCACACAACTTACCGCAAAAACTTATCGTTATCGAATAGAAACCCCGAACACTTAAATCGCTGCAGGAGCCCCAGCCAAATCTTTTCCTTTACCTAAACTGAAAGTAACAAAAACAAACCCCTCATCAAACACTTAGCCAAAAAACATTAAGATTAAACAAAACAGAACTTACCGAACAAACAAAGCCAGGATTTGCACAAAAAAATCGAATTGAAAAGCCTACAAGGGTAGGAAAAAGAAGAAAAATTGAACAGGAGAGATGAGGGAATAGAAACGTCAATAAGAAAAAGGAATTTGGGAAGACAAAATAAAATAAAACCAATTTGATATTCCCCAACTTCCCACTAACACCTCAATCTCAACCACTTTAGAATTTTAATTCCACCGAAACTCTATCTCAAAACTGAGCAAAAATAACACCCACGCTCGCACAAGGATTCGAACACAGGACCTTCAAGACACCGACTCCCTTACCACTCGAACCCACAGGCTCATTCTGATATGAATTTATATGCAATTTAATATAAGCCCACTCAACAAGGGTAAGACTTGAATTAAGAAAAATAGCAAAATTTACCAAATGTGGGACTTGAACCCAAAACCTCACACACACACCTAGAACACTTAACCACTGAAGCAGATACATAGTTGTGTCAGATATTTATAGAAATGGAAATAAGTTACTCTGGGAATCACACTTTCATTAAAGCAAGTTGTGGTAGTAGAATTTACAACAATTTCTATTTCTTTCCTCATTTCTTCTCTTAGTTTTGAATCTTTCAATCCCAAGTTTTAAGAAGAGATATCACCTTCCACTTGTAGCTTCCCAAACCCAGCCTACACATTGTGGCTAGACTGAGAAGGCTACATTAGCCACCGAAATGGCTAAGCTAACTTACATTACTTTTGAATACCTTAAATAAACTCATTTTAGAGAAAACTGTAGTTGTACTTTGAGTTAGCTTAAAAGAATTCATTTATTAGGTCATGTATACTTAGGATTCATTTTATTGTTGATAAATTTGTTTTAGAAAAATTGTTTTCTTGTTGCTCTTCTTTTAAAAAAATTCAATGTTACATTAATGCAGCGAAAAAAACCATTTTTCAAGTCGTTTTGGAAACTTAGTTGCCTTATCAATTTGTTTTTCAAAAATAATTCCTTTGCAATGTAATGGAAACTAATGAACAATATCAAATTTTACTTAAGCTCGATATCATGCATTATCCAGTTATTATGCTTGAGTAATTCGTGTATGCAAAAATCCCCAAAAGAAAAGTTACCAAGCCACAGACTACAAATAATTAAAAATTACAAGCCAAAACCAATAAAAACTTAATAACACTTAATTAAAAATATAATGATCCGAGGTCCAAGTTGATTCTCTGAATACCGAGTCTGGTCCTAATTTTGAGGTTTACCTGAAAAGTTAAACACTATTGGGGGTGAGCTTATGAAAAGCTCAGTGTGAGTCAAACGATTATTTAAACAAACATAAATATCGAATACAGTGAAATAGATTAGCTTTAGCAGAAGAAAACAGAACCATTATAGGAATTTCATATCATTACATAGCCATTATCAATATTGATGTCAAACGGTGTATGAGCATGGGTCATCATTCATTTGAGTAACAATCATTAATTCTGATACCATTCAATACAACACATATCATATATCAATAACATTTGAATATGTTGTGAGCATTATGCAATGTAAAAAGGCTCCTACCCATCCCATCCACTACACACCACGAGTTTCACCCGTCATCCGAACTCCAAAACATTATGGGCTTAAGCTGCCAGTAAAAATGTGATAGATCACCATTCCACTCGGTACTCCAGGTGCAGTGCATTGACTACGAATAATGCGGACTTAATATGCCACCGGTACTCTACGGAACTCCTCTGTCAACCATAAAATCCCAATCCAATGCATATGCAACATGTCACATAATCTCACACATAATAATATCTCAATACTTTTCACATTCATAAGACATGCTCAGCATGTCCTCAATAATCACATACTTTCAGTAAATGAAATTTTTTTTCCAATCTTTCAAATTACCATTGTGTTGGTATCAATCAATATTATTCAATTTCACATATTTTACGAATTTTCATCGTGCATAAATAGCACCCTTTTTAGTACACAATATAACAAATATCTCATGTGTTTAAATCATACTGTAACGGCCGAATTTTGTCTGGCCCAGAAAAAAATAGAAAAAAATCAATAAATAATAATTAAAGTCCAAATTTCAAGCCTAATTTACGCTAACCCAATTCTACTAACCTAAAAACCCTAAAAGCTCAAAACTTAAACTGATCAGAAAATCCCTAGCCACTATTGCTCCTTACCATGTCAGTAGATACGACGCCCAAGGACTGCCTCTTCCTGCCATCGTTTCACCAAAATGGCAAGGCACGACTCCCCAATGCCGTTGACCTTGCCATGGATATTTGCAAAGAAGAAAAAAGAGGAATAGAAAATAGAAGATAGAAACGATAGAAAAAGTAAAAAAAAATCAAATAATATGTAATCAAGCTATAAAAGCTACAACAATGAATGTAATTTTTTGGGGGGAGAAATCAAATACGAAAAAGAAAGCAACGAAATTTCTAAAAACAAAGGTAGTTTATTTATTTTGATTTTTATTTATTTTCAAAAAAAGGAAAAAGTAAAAAATAAAAAGGCTCGATTTTTACCTACAGTGTGGGAGCTCTTCTTCGGACGAATATGTGTAAGGGTCTTCTCTTTTTTTTTCTTTTTAAAAAAAAAAGAAACCAAGAAACCGAAAGGTTTCATCATTTTTTTTTGAACTTTGGGTTGTTTTTTAAGGGACTTGAATCCCAGATCTGTGTTGTACGTGAAAAGGGAACTTGAAAGGGTATTTTTGGAGATTTTTCAGCCACTAGAGGCGGCGGTCGCTGTCGTCGATGATCGGCAGCCACGGCAGAGCTCCATCGCCCTTGAGACTGAAGGAGGGAGAGTTGAAAGAAAAAAAAAGAAGAGGGTTTTTTTTAATAGAGAAGAGAAATTATTTTTTTTAGTTTTTTAATTTATATAGGCACTAAATGACGTCGTTTTGGGGCATAGCTTAATATGCCCAAAACAGCGTCGTTTTGGGGCATAGCTTAATATGCCCAAAACAGCGTCGTTTTGAGGTGACCCGAATTCCTTCAAGAGCCTCGTGTTTTTTTAAGGGAGGGGATATTTTCTGTTTTGGCCCTTCGCTTTTTTTACTTGTTTTAATTTCGTCCTGCATCCTTTTATTTTATTTTATTTTTACCCCTGTTATTTTGTTCTTATGGAATTTAGTCCCCTGACCCACTGTGGACCCATTGAGGGAATGACACATGTATATGTAAGTGGGATAATTTCCCTTTGAGTCCCTGTACATTTTATCCCATTTTAATTTAATCTTTTATGTTCTGTTTCTTTATAATTTAGGCTTTTAATTTTTTTATATTTTCACTTTACCCCTTTATTCCCTTTTTATTTATTTATTTATTTATTTCTTTTTGCGGTTCATGCTCTAAATTTTGTTTAAATTTTAATATAGACCTCTATTTTTTTAATCCCACCCTTTACTGTCTGTTATTTAATTTCCAGCACTTTTAATTCCCTTATTTATATTTTTTACCCTTTAAATTACGTAATTTGCATTTTATTCCTCAAGTTTCTTAATCATTTCATTTTAGTTTTTTTCTTATTTTTAAATGTCGGTATTATTGTTAAACGATTTTTATTGCTAATTAGTATTTTATTTTATTTGTTTCATTATTAATATTACACAACCATGATCATAGCATTATCATACTTTTTTTTTACTATTTTTGTCATTGCTAATGTTCCACTTATTATTTTACTAATTATTGTCATTATTAAATAGTATTATTAAACGACTAAAAATTATTTCAACTATTACTTTTTATTATCTTATTATCATTTTTTACCTGCGTAAGCTATTTTATTCTATTTTTGCCACTACCATATTATGTAACACATTTAAATATTCGTTCATTTTTGTACCACCACTCAAGTAAATTAATTGCATATTGCTTTAAATGTTATGTTCATTTTTTAGACAATGTATATTTAGTAACTTGAATCAAGGAAATGTTCTTTATTTTGAGGATTCGAGAAATTGTGCCCTAACTTACGGGGTACAGTTCTCTCATTGAACAGAAATAATTGGATATCCTTCCCCCTTTTTTAAAAAAAATATTTAAAATATATAAGATTTAGACAATAATTAAACAGTGAGCGTTCTTGTTTTCAAGAATTCAAGATTTTGTGCCCCAACTTACGGGACATGATTTTTCGTCTTAATCAATTCAAAATGAGAAAACCTCCTCATTAAAAATTCAATTTAGATAAGGACATTTTCAATACCATCAAACAACATCGCGCAAAAAAGGATCGTATTTTAAATTCTCTTAGAATTTTCAATTTTTGACATCAAAACATCAAGTAATCAACTAGGTACCAATTTTGGGCATTATGTAACACCCCTTAACCCTTATCCATCGCTAGAACAAGGTTACAAAGCATTACCGAACATTTCAGAACAAATATGAACAATCATATAAAAATATAAATGTAACACTCCTAACCCGTATCTGTCGCCAAATTAGGGTTAAAAGGCATTACCAAACAATTCACAGCTTAAGAGAGTCATTCATTACTATTCATGTTTAAGGTAATATAAACTCAATTATACGAATCATGTGTACATCTCCTTTATAATGTTCAAATAATCAAATTATAACATAGATATTTACATGAAAAATTCCATGTACAAACATTAAGACATTCCAACACATATATCGAATATATGCTAATGTATCTATTTAACTGGACAAATATCAAACAATCTATTACATTAATTATTGTTCAAACACATATGCAACTTTAATATCATTACCATATAACCGAACATAACTTTAATGCAACATATATAATGTGCATTATAGCATATCTTTATGAGCCATTAAATGAGCAAAACATACAAACCATATTACACCCTATTCGCATACTAAAAATCATACATAAATAGAACTCACATAACCAAGTACACATAATCATATCATTAACATGTACATTTATTTTTATTATGACTATCCGAATATAAACATTAACTTAACATTTTTAAACTATCCAAATGTCATAATTTCAATCATCAAATATATATATAATAATCATACCGTTCCATTACATTAAATATACCATAAACGCACTTCTAAAATAGTTTAGTAACATGGCGAATATACAATAAGCTTATCAATATCCCTTTACCGAATCATATAACAACATCACAAACATATATACTTTATATTAAGCTTATTAACTTGAACTATTCATAATACAAATCATACATTTCTAATATGCTAATATTAAACCACAACTGAAATATATATATACACATATCTATCAACTATGTTTACCTTGTTTAAACTAAATCATAAAATTCAACTAAAGCAAAACATATCAATTTGACAAGCTTACCATAATGAATGATCAAAAGCTATATATATCATTACTTTAAACCGTAAACATATACTAAGCACAACACATATACATGACATGTATTTTACTTAACTAATATATTACATATTATAACTCAATAAACATCCATCATTTACCCTATTATCGAAACACATGACTAAGCACCACAACATATATATATATATGCAAATGCCGAATCATCAATCAAATATATTCATTACCTAAATTCAACATTTAGCCAAATATACTCGTCAACCAAATTAAACCATTACTATTAAATATAAGACATAAACAAATCATTTTAACCATGAGCAACTTAACAAACATAATTCATGCTTATGAACATACCATGGCCGATCCAAACAAACCACATCCAAAATCACCAACCATCTTCAAATGCATATAACACATACAAACTTGACTAAAGTTTCATATACTCTCATAGCATTTTAGCCATTTTCGCATGGCTTAATATATACACAACTTCAAACTTAACCAAATATAACCTAGCTTATACATGACATAGGTTCAAGTTTAAACTTAAAATGTACCAAAAAAATAGTCGATAGTGTGATAGACTTTTCTAACGATCCCCGAGCTCGTAACAAATCTCCAAAATCTATAAAACAGTGGCAGACATAAACACACATAGTAAGCTATTATAGCTTAGTAAGTCATAAGCAAATAAATAACTTAATGTTAATATCAACTCAACTTAACCAAACTAATTTATGCTATCATAATCACATTTATTTTCAAGATCACAATTTCATATATAACATATACTTCCATATACAAATTATACCTTGGCCGAATATACATGTTTTTATTATCAAAGTAACATTCAATTTCAAAACCATAGTACCATTATATAACCGAATATCTATAAACTCATATACATATATTCATGAATCATTTCATAATATTCACATTATATAATGAAAAGGACAAATATACTTTCCATATGCTCATACATTTTTCATTTATATCATACATGATTTGCAACACATATCAAGTAACTTACTTACCTTATTTCAAATAGGTAATAAGCTATCACATACCTGATCACTTTAGCTCGTTTTACACATTCAATCACAACTATCATTTTGTGACAGCCCTAAAGTGACCCTAGTCGGAAAGCAGTTTCGGGACCGCTAAACCGAGTCACCAAAGTATTTGAATATGATATTTATTGTCTAAAATATGTGAATATGAATGTATGAAAGTTTTAAGCTTCGATTTAGTCGATTGCATGTGAATTTAGTAATAGGACTTATGTGTGACACTTTTGAAATGTGATAGGTTAATCTATAAGGACCTATTAATGCATGTTGTATAAATGATGGGTTTGCATGTAAAATTAGCCAAAAATCTAGATGATGGCCGGCCATGCTATGGGGTAAAACATATTATAAACATTTTGTGTTAATATGTTGTGGGAAGAATAATAAAATATGAGGGGAGTGGGAGGAGAAACCAAAGTTGTTTCATCCTTGCTCCCTCATTTTGCCGTAACTTGAGGAAGGAAGAAGAAAGGAGTTCTCTTGCTTCATGTTCGGCTTGGATGAGGATTTGGAAGAGGTAAGTACCTTGAAATTCTTGGAAAATTATGTATAAAGAAGGTGGTTAGTTCAAGTTCTAATCATTCCATGGATTAAGTTTTGATTGTTTGGAGGTTTGATATTCGGCCAAGTAGTTTGAAGCTCTTAGTACATATATTTTTTCTTCTTTCTTGAAGGTTGAAATTGGGTTGTTCTTAAGGAGGTGCCGAATGTGGTCATTGAAGGGCCTTGAGGAACAATATGTGTGGCTTGGGTTATAACATTCGGCCATGGTAGAAAATGGAAGAGATAAATGGTTGTTAATTGTGATAGTTTAAGGAAATTGTAAGTAGTTTGAATAAATGAACAATAATAATAAATCATCTAGTGAATTGGTGTAGTTGCCGAATTTGAACTAGGAAGTTATTGAGTAATGTGTGTATTTTAAGTGATAGAATAGAGTGAATGCTTGGAATGTGATATGTATGAATTATAAGTTGGATTAAAAGCTGTTATATTGCCTTATCATTTTCGGAAATGTGCTTTGTCAAAGAAATTGAGGGTTGATGTTTAAGTGATGTGAGTATAGGGATATTCGGCTTGTAGTTTTATAGATGTAATATGAGTGTTAGGACGGAATGATGTTTAAGTACGAATGTATTTGGATGGATGTGCTTATAAGTATAACTTGAGATAAAATGGTGCTTAGTCATCATAAGTAACCATATTTGTAGAATGTATTAAGTATATAATCGGCCTCAACATAGACATGCATATTCGGCCACATGAATGAATACATAGATTGATGTTGTACGTTCGGCTATAGGTAAGCATATTGATGGCTTTATCTTGACTTAGAAAATCGGCTAAAGGAGAATATTGGCTAATATGTTGAATTTGATTCATGATTTCATACATATATGACTCTAATGCCTAATATATATGGGCTAAGTACCTTGAATTTCTCTTTGATGTTCAAAATGATTAAATCAATTTATTTGTTAAATTAAGCTCAAGAGCAAAGGGGAACTAAATCCAATAAAGGAAAGGAAAAGGTGATCGAATAGCCATTGAAATCGTCCGACAACTTCCGAGGTAAGTTCATAAGTGTTTGGACTTGGAAATTTAAGAGCAAATTGTAATAATTTGCTTAGGACAGCAGCAGTAACGTGATTTTAGAAAATCACTATAAATTGTTGGTGTGGAATTATAGGCTGAATAAAATATGTAATCAAAGCTTAATTAGTCTAGTTTCTTATAAAAGAGACCGTGTAAGCAAAGAAATTTTCTATAAAGAGATATTTAAAGTTGTGTGAGACAGTGTCAGAATGACTCCGAAATCCCCTGTTCTGTTTTTAGAAAATCATTATAATTTGTACAAAAATGGTTATAAGATAAAATTTATATGCTTAGACTCCTTAATGAGTCTAGTCTCAAATGAAATCAAATAGAACATATTTTCAATTCTGTAAAATGAGAAATTTGATTCGTAGTGAAGAGTAATCAAATTAGTCAAACAGTGAAATAGGGGAAACTTTAAGAAAAATCTGGTATTGATTGGCCAAACCTAAAATTTTGAAAATTTTATGGATGAAAGATATATGAGTCTATATTCAGGGAAAATTAACGGAAATTGATTTTGAGTTTGTAGCTCCAGTTATAAATAATTTAGTGACTATTGCTCAGGAAAACAGCTTGTAGTGAATATGTGAATTTGTTGTAAACATTGATGAAACTATTTGAGTTGCTTATAAGCTATTGCTGAAATTGATGTACAAGATAAATATATATGTATGTGGTAAAGCCGAATGGCTAATGTGAAATATGTATGAGATATGTATATGTGGTAAAGCCGAATGGCTAGTGTGAAATATGTATGAGATATGTATATGTGGTAAAGCCGAATGGCTAGTGTGAAATATGTAGGAGATGTGTGTATATTGTGGCCGAATGACCAAATGTGAAAGGTGTGTATTATTAGATATTTGATGAGGCAAATGAATTACAAATATAACAGTCGATGTGAATGTTGTAACATGTGATTAAATGTACATGAAACTTGGAAATATATTCCGGGTAAGACCCGATGACTACGTGTGGAGATTATGTCAGGGTAAGACCCGATGACTACGTGTGGAGATTTTGTCCGGGTAAGACCCGATAACTACGTGTGGGGACTATTCGAGCTAAAGGTTTCGCTGAAGATTCGAGTAAAGCATAAGATTATACGACTTCACAGGAACAATTGGTAATAAATACGTTCAATGCGTTAAGCTGGTCAGGTATGTATTTTGAGATTATATTTAAGCTTGATTTGGACTAAATCACAAGGTCGTTATGTGATGCATATGTGAGTAAAGCAATAAGGCTGTTCTATGATTATTGTGCGTTTGGTCAATGTGGAAAGTTAGGTGAAAATATGTAATGTACCTATGTTTATAAGAGATCACTATCAAGTGAGAATTTATCTGCCTATTATACATGATGAGATGGGCATATTCGGTAAAGGGATGGTATGCCCGAAGGAAGAGTGAAATAAAAATACGAACAACTATGTTATAATTTGATTGTTATCTGTTGACACTGCTTAAACTTACTAAGCATTGTAATGCTTACTCCGTTTACTTTGTTTCCTCTGTTTTATAGATCTCATTTGGAAGCTACAGGCTCGGGGATCGTCAGCAACTAGTCACACTATTACTACCCACTGCTTGTTACTGTTATGTTTTGAATTATTTTATGGCATGTAAAGAATAGACCAGTGGCCGAAGAATATTTTGGTTAATGTATATAAGCCATGCGAAAATGGCATCTTTTGAATGTGTACTTATAGCAGTTAAATTGTATCCCTGACTGTCTTTAGTATTTACCTAAAGGAACGTTTTTATAAAAAAAATATTCAAAATTTTTACTGTTCAGATATGAGCTTCAAGTCCGGTAATGCCCCTTTACCTATTCCGGCGACGGATACGGGATAGGGGTGTTACATTTTATTGGTATCAGAGCTACGGTTTAGTCGATTCTAGGACTAACGTAGCACGCGTGAGTCTATTTATACATGCCATAAAGTGATAAAGTGATTGTGTGATGATTTTTGACTATTAAAATGTGTTTGTTGTATTGTAATGAATTTTGATCCCGATCGAGCTGTAGCAAGCTTCTGATTATGAGAATTTGCGATATAACTTCACTTGGATATGCTTAAATCATTAAGTTGATCAGGTACGTATCATGTACTCATATTTGAATTTTGATTTGGATTGAATTATAAGGGTATAAGTGATGCAATTTTGAAAGAGTGTTACGACTATAAATGTGATCTTTGTATGTGGCTATAGAACTGAAAGTTGAATGGTCGATAAGCATGTTGTGGTTGTATTCAAGTAATGTAAATGATATACTAATTTGTATTGTTATATATGTATATGTACATGAGAATTGAGAGTTATATAGCCGGGCTGAGTCCCGAAGAGCATTCGTGCTGGTGTTATGTCCGGGCTAAGTCCCGAAGAGCATTCGTGCTGGTGATATATCCGGGCTAAGTCCCGAAGAGCATTCGTGCTGGTGTTATATCCGGGCTAAGTCCCGAAGAGCATTCGTGCTGGTGTTATATCCGGGCTAAGTCCCGAAGAGCATTCGTGCTGGTGTTATATCTGGGCTAGGTCCCGAAGAGCAATCATGCTGGTGATGTGCATTTGGGCCTCCGTGCCTAGTAGGCTTCGTGCGGGTAATTTGAGCAAAGTTTAAGTGTTCATTACTATACGAATTCAAATTTAAATGAAAGGATATGTTTAAAAGTGTACATACATGATGTTTATAGACTTGGTTAAGTCATTTCAATGTGTACCAACAAATGAATAGGGGCACTATATGTGCAAATGATTAGAGGCACTGAGAGTGCGAGTTCTTCAACCGAGCACTATGTGTGCGAGATCGGTCAGTAGACATTAAGTGAGTAAAACAAGATTAATGTAAGACCTCGTATGGAACGAAGGCATTGATTTAAGATGGTGGATATGTTGTTAAGAAATGAATTCATGTTATAAATGTGTTACAGATTTAGTTTATGGAATGCTTGGTATATGAAGGCATATGTGCTATTGCTAAATGACCCCTATTTTTGTTAATCATGTTCAAGAAATTATTTCGATTAAGTTAGACATTTGAAAGTCTGTAAGAATTTTTGATGAATGCTGATAATTTTGGATATATGGGTTATGTGCTAAAATAAATCCCATGCCGGTATAATATATGAGGCTTTATGCCAAACCGATTGTATACGGGTATCGTTAACGGTGACTGAATGTGCTAAATGAATTCAATGTTCAGGTATGTGGAAGTTGATTTTCTGTTGGAAATAGGTTAAGTTGAATAGTGAGATATGATGGAGTTATAAAGGATATTTATTGGGATGTTTGAGTATATGTGTACTTTCGGTCAGGTTACAGCTTATACATGAATGAAAATGTGGGTTACCAATATGTGGGTTGATGATGTGAATTATACATGTTAATATGTGCTTAATATGTGTTTGAAATGCATTTGTGAATTAAATTAAGTGATTATTGCTTATGAAATCAAGAAAATGAGATATATGTGCATACTTGTAGAAATGTTTATGTATTTGTTTTAAGATAAGAAAATGATTTTTTAGATCGATGCGAAATCAGTAATGAATTACAATTGCTATCGATGAGCTAATATTTATATGGATATAATTCAATAAGAGGACGTTATCCTAAACTAGGCATCGGTAGAAATTTTCGGGGACGAAAATTTCTTAAGTGGGGGAGAGTTGTGACAGCCCTAAAGTGACCCTAGTCGGAAAGCGGTTTCGGGACCGCTAAACCGAGTCACCAAAGTATTTGAATATGATATTTATTGTCTAAAATATGTGAATATGAATGTGTGAAAGTTTTAAGCTTCGATTTAGTCGATTGCATGCGAATTTAGTAATAGGACTTATGTGTGACACTTTTGAAATGTGATAGGTTAATCTATAAGGACCTATTAATGCATGTTGTATAAATGATGGGTTTGCATGTAAAATTAGCCAAAAATCTCGATGGTGGCCGGCCATGCTACGGGGTAAAACATATTATAAACATTTTGTGTTAATATGTTGTGGGAAGAATAATAAAATATGAGGGGAGTGGGAGGAGAAACCAAAGTTGTTTCATCCTTGCTCCCCCATTTTGCCGTAACTTGAGGAAGGAAGAAGAAAGGAGTTCTCTTGCTTCATGTTCGGCTTGGATGAGGATTTGGAAGAGGTAAGTACCTTGAAATTCTTGGAAAATTATGTATAAAGAAGGTGGTTAGTTCAAGTTCTAATCATTCCATGGATTAAGTTTTGATTGTTTGGAGGTTTGATATTCGGCCAAGTAGTTTGAAGCTCTTAGTACATATATTTTTTCTTCTTTCTTGAAGGTTGAAATTGGGTTGTTCTTAAGGAGGTGCCGAATGTGGTCATTGAAGGCCTTGAGGAACAATATGTGTGGCTTGGGTTATAACATTCGGCCATGGTAGAAAATGGAAGAGATAAATGGTTGTTAATTGTGATAGTTTAAGGAAATTGTAAGTAGTTTGAATAAATGAACAATAATAATAATAAATCATCTAGTGAATTGGTGTAGTTGCCGAATTTGAACTAGGAAGTTATTGAGTAATGTGTGTATTTTAAGTGATAGAATAGAGTGAATGCTTGGAATGTGATATGTATGTATTATAAGTTGGATTAAAAGCTGTTATATTGCCTTATCATTTTCGAAAATGTGCTTTGTCAAAGAAATTGAGGGTTGATGTTTAAGTGATGTGAGTATAGGGATATTCGGCTTGTAGTTTTATAGATATAATATGAGTGTTAGGACGGAATGATGTTTAAGTACGAATGTATTTGGATGGATGTGCTTATAAGTATAACTTGAGATAAAATGGTGCTTAGTCATCATAAGTAACCATATTTGTAGAATGTATTAAGTATATAATCGGCCTCAACATAGACATGCATATTCGGCCACATGAATGAATACATAGATTGATGTTGTACGTTCGGCTATAGGTAAGCATATTGATGGCTTTATCTTGACTTAGAAAATCTGCTAAAGGAGAATATTGGCTAATATGTTGAATTTGATTCATGATTTCATACATATATGACTCTAATGCCTAATATATATGGGCTAAGTACCTTGAATTTCTCTTTGATGTTCAAAATGATTAAATCAATTTATTTGTTAAATTAAGCTCAAGAGCAAAGGGGAACTAAATCCAATAAAGGAAAGGAAAAGGTGATCGAATAGCCGTCGAAATTGTTCGACAACTTCCGAGGTAAGTTCATAAGTGTTTGGATTTGGAAATTTAAGAGCAAATTGTAATAATTTGCTTAGGACAGCAGCAGTAACGTGATTTTAGAAAATCACTATAAATTGTTGGTGTGGAATTATAGGCTGAATAAAATATGTAATCAAAGCTTAATTAGTCTAGTTTCTTATAAAAGAGACCGTGTAAGAAAAGAAATTTCCTATAAAGAGATAATTTAAAGTTGTGTGAGACAGTGTCAGAATGACTCCGAAATCCCCTGTTCTGTTTTTAGAAAATCATTATAATTTGTAAAAAAATGGTTATAAGATAAAATGTATATGCTTAGACTCCTTAATGAGTCTAGTTTCAAATGAAATCAAATATAACATATTTTGAATTCTGTACAATGAGAAATTTGATTCGTAGTGAAGAGTGGTCAGATTAGTCAAATAGTGAAACAGGGGAAACTTTAAGAAAAATCTGGTATTGATTGGCCAAACCTAAAATTTTGAAATTTTATGGATGGAAGATATATGAGTCTATATTCAGGGAAAATTAACGGCAATTGATTTTGAGTTTGTAGCTCCAGTTATAAATAATTTAGTGACTATTGCTCAGGAGAACAGCTTGTAGTGAATATGTGAATTTGTTGTAAACATTGATGAAACTATTTGAGTTGCTTATAAGCTATTGCTGAAATTGATGTACAAGATAAATATATATGTATGTGGTAAAGCCGAATGGCTAATGTGAAATATGTATGAGATATGTATATGTGGTAAAGCCGAATGGCTAGTGTGAAATATGTATGAGATATGTATATGTGGTAAAGCCGAATGGCTAGTGTGAAATATGTATGAGATATGTATATGTGGTAAAGCCGAATGGCTAGTGTGAAATATGTAGGAGATGTGTGTATATTGTGGCCGAATGACCAAATGTGAAAGGTGTGTATTATTAGATATTTGATGAGGCAAATGAATTACAAATATAACAGTCGATGTGAATGTTGTAACATGTGATTAAATGTACATGAAACTTGGAAATATATTCCGGGTAAGACCCGATGACTACGTGTGGAGATTATGTCCGGGTAAGACCCGATGACTACGTGTGGAGATTTTGTCCGGGTAAGACCCGATAACTACGTGTGGGGACTATTCGAGCTAAAGGTTTCGCTGAAGATTCGAGTAAAGCATAAGATTATACGACTTCACAGTAACAATTGGTAATAAATACGTTCAATGCGTTAAGCTGGTCAGGTATGTATTTTGAGATTATGTTTAAGCTTGATTTGGACTAAATCACAAGGTCGTTATGTGATGCATATGTGAGTAAAGCAATAAGACTGTTCTATGATTATTGTGCGTTTGGTCAATGTGGAAAGTTAGGTGAAAATATGTAATGTACCTATGTTTATAAGAGATCACTATCAAGTGAGAATTTATCTGCCTATTATATATGATGAGATGGGCATATTCGGTAAAGCGATGGTATGCCCGAAGGAAGAGTGAAATAAAAATACGAACAACTATGTTATAATTTGATTGTTATCTGTTGACACTGCTTAAAACTTACTAAGCATTGTAATGCTTACTCCGTTTACTTTGTTTCCTCTGTTTTATAGATCTCATTTGGAAGCTACAGGCTCGGGGATCGTCAGCAACTAGTCACACTATCACTATCCACTGCTTGTTACTGTTATGTTTTGAATTATTTTATGGCATGTAAAGAATAGACCAGTGGCCGAAGAATATTTTGGTTAACGTATATAAGCCATGCGAAAATGGCGTCTTTTGAATGTGTACTTATAGCAGTTAAATTGTATCCCTGACTGTCTTTAGTATTTACCTAAAGGAACGTTCTTTATAAAAATAATATTCAAAATTTTTACTGTTCGGATATGAGCTTCAAGTCCGGTAATGCCCCTTTACCTATTCCGGCGACGGATACGGGATAGGGGTGTTACACATTTCTCGTTAAACCATTCGAAATTGAATAGGATACTCGGATAATCACATATATCGTACAATGCCAACGTCCCGAACGTGGTCTTACATGTAATCACATATCGATGTCACTATCCTAGATAGGGTCTTACACGAATCAAATATGATGCCGATGTCCCAGACATGGTCTTACACGTAACCACATATACCGATGCCAACGTCCCAGGCGTGGTCTTACACGAGAACACATATCAAAAATAATATGTTATGACATATGTATCCTAGCTATTCCTAAAGTTCGTACATGGCTTTCGGACGTCGTAACTCGATCAAATCAAACTTGTACACATAGTTCCCAAGTAAATACACATTTAGCTATCATATATATATAAGCTCATAAAATTTAAATTAGCATTTTACATTTACACATATTCAAAATTTACAGCATTTATTTGTTATAAACTTACCTCAGACAACAGTGATCGAAATGGAATGAATAATCGACAATTTTGGTTTTCCCCCAATTCAAGTCTAATTTCTTTGGTTCTTCATCTAAACATATTCAAATTAAGCTCATTCAAACATATTTTCACTCAATTTAGTCCAAAAACATATAAATGGAAAAATTACCATTTTACCCCTAACATTTTACACTTTTTACAATTGAGTCCAAATTGCACAAAACACAAAACATGCAAAATTTGCACACACCATGCTTAGGCCGTATGTTCCTAGTGTTTATACAAGTCCATACATTTAATTTATTTCACATTTTAGTCCCTTAATTTATTATTTTTTCAATTTAGTCCTAATTACTCAAAGTCATCAAAAATTCCAATACAAAACATGTTAATCTAAAACATATCTTTCATATTTCATCAACTAACATCACAAAGCTCAATTATTCATCAATAGCATAACTCAAAATATTCGTCAAAATCAGAAATTCAAGCTTGGGCTTTTGTACATTACATTGCAACGATCTTAAAAACATAAAAATTATCAAAAATGGAGCTAGTTACATACCTTGATTAAGCTTAACAATGGTCGAACTTATGAAAACCTTATTATATTTCTTTTCTTTAATATTCGGTCACCAAAATAAAAACATGCATAACTTTTAATTTATTTTATATTTTATATTTTATATTATATATAACATTATTATCATTTACATATTTAACCTTTATTATAAAATGATAAAACATTATAAACCATGCCTTTAACCATCCAAGTAATTTAATTATGGCCTAATTGCATTATAAATGCTTCATATTAATAAGACAAGATCAATTCGGCCCCTTTTCACATTTAACCATCGAATTTTCATTTTACGAGATTAAGCCCTTTTTATTAAATCAGCACTCAAACGATAAAATTAAAACACGAAAATTTCACAAATATAAATTCACACATAATAGATGCAGAAATTAATTTTAAAATATTTTTTTGACTTAGATTCGTGGTTTCGAAACCACCAATATGGTCTAAATCGGGCTGTTACAATAAAAATGTAACATACATATCATAATTTAGTCATAATGTCCTTTTATTGAG
This sequence comes from Gossypium hirsutum, assembly GCF_007990345.1. NCBI lineage: Eukaryota > Viridiplantae > Streptophyta > Magnoliopsida > Malvales > Malvaceae > Gossypium > Gossypium hirsutum. The sequence goes on along the minus strand of NC_053432.1, from coordinate 64,813,345 downwards.
CCCTCAAGGCCCAAATCACGTGTTAGAAATAAATCAGGACTTAAACAAAAGTTTTAAATTTTTTTCATAAAATTTTAAAATTTTTCCTAAATACAGGGCTCACACGCCCATGTAGTTTAGGGACACGCCCGTGTGACCCTAAACACGCCCGTGCTTTAGGCCATGTTCGACCTCATGTAACTCTTTGACTTACTCACACGGCCAAGTCACACGCCCGTGTGGTAATACCTAAGAATTCTATTTTAAATTTTTAAGATGCAGAGGACACACGGCCTAACCATTTGCCCATGTGTAAGCCGTGTGTCTCACACGACCTGGTCATATGCCTGTGTGCCAGGCCGTGTGGACTCAAAATGAGCCTTATACATCAAGTTTACCAACCCTGCAAATCTTGATCAACAAGCAACTCAAAATCCAATTGTTCAACTGATCGCGTGATTCGTAACAAGTAATAAATATTTATAATGAAGATCAAACCTAAACTAACTATTATCACGACGAAAAGGCAAGCGCACCTATCGACCAATAGTATAGTAATGGCAATACCAGGATATCGTACCCAAAGGAACCAAAAGTACTAGTAATAACTATCTTTTTATTATCTAGCCTAAGAATAAAAAGGGTTTGTTTATTAAACTAATTATTAAAACTAAAAACGCACAGAGAATAGAATTGGGGAATTGCTTTTGGGAAAATCGATTGACTTGAGACAATACCTAGGGAAAAATCCACCTAGACTTTACTTGTTATTTTGGCTCCGAATCGGACGATTTATTCATTCAACTTGTTCCGTAGAGATCCCTAAGTTATGTTATTATCCCTATTTAATACTAATAACGTCTAATCCCTAGATTGAATAACTGAGACTTTTCTCTAATTAACACTCTAGGATTGCATTAAATCGATCTATGGATCCCCTTATTCGGTTTCACCCTAATCCGGCAAAATCTTGTCACCCTATTTCTAAGCGTGCAATCAACTCCTCTTAATTATGACAAATGTACTCTTAGACAGGGTCTATTCCTCCTCTGAATAAGAGCGCGTCTTGAATTAGTATCCTGGGATATCAAAACAAGAATTAAGAACATATAATTAAGAACAAGTTAAATATTTATCATACGATTCAAAAAATAATAACAAGATTTGTCTTAGGTTTCATTCCCCTTAGGTATTTAGGGGTTTAGTTCATAACTAAATAGGAAAACATCTCAGAAGAATAAAGAATACAAAACATAAAGAAAACCCAAAACCCCCCGAAGGGAAATTGAGGAGATATCTTCAGTCTTGATAATGAATCCGGCCTCCGAGATGGATCAATCGATTTCCTTGGAGTAATTCCTTACTCCTATTCTCCTCCTCTCCTTTTCCTCCTCTTCTAGTGCGTATTTATAGGCTTTGGAATGCCTAGAAACCCTCAAAAGTGGACTTTTCCAAATTGGACTTAACTTGGGCTCGGCAAGGACACGCCCGTGGCACACGCCCGTGTTCGATTACTTCAGGCTGTGTTCGAGCCTGCAAATTGACATGGTCGTGTGGTCTGCCCGTATGAGGAGGTCCAGGCCGTGTTGATTTCATACTACGGCCTATTTTCTCCATTTTTGGCCTGTTTCTCGTTCCTTTCACTCTCCTATGCTCTCTTAAGCATAAAACATGAAATTAAAGCATTAGGAGCATCGAATTCAATAATTCTAATGAGAAATCATCCATAAAATGCATTAAACATGGGGTAAAAATATGTATAATTTACGGTTTATCAAATACCCCCACACTTAAGCATTTGCTTGTCCTCAAGCAAAATTCTCAACTCATAATCAAAATAAATTCTCCTCAACTTATAATTCTTATCGATAATATCGCAAAATAATCCATAGGTAATCATACATTGAGAATTCAACTAAAAGAACATAAAAGTTTCAAACATTCCAAGTTGAGTATTTAATCATGCAAACATAGGTGTCTCTCCTCATCTAAGTATTTACTTTCAATTCAGAATATCACAGAGTTTCACATCCTCACTAATGATTCACTCAAATTACTCGAGGTGTTTAAGGACAATAAATGAAGCACTCAATAGTCAATAATGAAAAGTCATTACCATAGGCTTGCATGAAAATCAAATCTCCACCACTATAATTTAATATGATACATCAATCAAAAGGTCTTTAGAAGGTTGTAGTACGGCTTGGTTAGGGGGTGTGGTCACAAGCTGAAAGAAAGGGCTAGAATCGAGATTGAATTGAAAAATTGCCTAACTAGAAAAATAGTTAATCTTCACTTGCGTACAACAGAGCTTCTCTCAGAATATGACATTACAGATATGCATACATAGTTGTGGTTTTTTTTTTAGAACAAGTTAAATAATATAGACTAAATATCCAGAACAAAACATAGCTAAGCAATCCATTCAACTCAAATCTCGACAAAAAATAGGGATTAATTTAGGAGATTTCAACAATAATGGGTTAAGCGTTAATATTAAGGGTAATACAAAAAATGGTTTGTTAGGCTCAAGGGGTTTTACTAGGGGTTAATCGTAGAGGTAGGCTTTTCATGGCATGAATGGGTTAATCCTAAGTGCCTTAATCATTTTGATATATCAAATCAAATGGTGTGGTCTCAACATGCATAATCAAGCAAGTTCTAGAATAACAATTCAATACTGGCGCACTCAAAGTAATAATAAAAGTGAGCATAAAATGATGAATAGATGCTCAAAAGGCTCAAAAATCTCACAAAAATTATAGCTTTTTTATGTTTAGAGTCGTGAATTCTAATTCAAAGTAATACCTAGACTTGGGGAAACAACCTATAATTTAATTTCTTAAAAATCAACTTATCATACTTGATTCTCTAATGTCTTAAAGTTTAAACAATCAATGCATAAATGCCAATGTTTTAATTCAAGATATATCAATCAAAATCATAAATCAATCAAAATATATCTTAAATATGATATGAGAGCTTTTCAAGAGAACAAGGTAATCATTCAGGGATTTTCTGATAATGAAATAAATACCCCCACACTTAAGATGTATATTGCCCTTAATGTACAAAGATAGATATTAGGGTATAAAAATAAGATAGGGAGAGAAGTAAAAATTTCCTGTATGATGAACAGATGATATCCTTGGATTGGCGAGATCGAGTATTGGACATTCTTTGGATGGCAAGCTGAACTCTAAAGGTAAGCCATTTTTTTTGAAAAGGAAAACAAATGAATCTTAAAATTAAATGAATCTTAAAAATAAAAGAAAAATAAAATAAGATAATTATTCTAGTTTTTCAAGTGGCACAGCCAGAGCATACGCCCGTGTGTTCTGTGGCTCGGTCATGTTTGTCGCAAATGAAGATGTCGCTACACGGTCTTCTCGTACGCCCGTGTGTATAGGCCGTGTCGTTATGTGTTCGTGTCGCACGGCCGTGTCTGGCATAGTTCGCTTCTCCCACGGTCGTGTAGGTTTTTGTACACCCGTGTCATTCTCACAGTGTTTGGCCACGGGTGCTAGCATGGGTGTGTCTAACTCCCGTGTTTATTTGGCAGATTCAACCACGGCCATGTCGCACAGCCGTGGCGTGTTATTGTAGCCTGTGTTTGGGGAATTTCGTGCCCTATTTTCACAAGGCCATAAGCACGCTCGTGTCCTTGGCTGTGTCTTTGTGAAAAACCTGTGTTCAAAAAGTTTTGTTAGTAAGTTAGGTGTTGATGGCTAAATTTTTAAAGAAGTTAATACAGTTAGTGCTCGGGTTGCCTCCTGAGAAGCGCTTATTTATAGTCTAAGCTCGACTTACCTCTCCTGTTGAATGATCATGGTGGTTTGAGGAGTTCATACTCCTCATCCCTACTGTCAATCTTAAAAGAAGGTTTTAAACGAGTGTTGTTTACCTTAAAAGTGCTGAAATTGGGATAACTCACCTCCACTGTACCGAATGGAAAAATACTAAGTACCGTAAGGGAGATTTCCTCATTTGGTGTGGTAGTGACAATGTAAGGATCAACGACATCTAGTAAGACTGTATAGCCGACCTTAAGTTGATTAGGAGAGGTATCGAACTTGTTTTTGCGTAGTTTCAATTTATCATGTGTTCTCAGTTTGTGTTCTTGCCATTCGTCTAGCTCCTCTATCCGTAGTCTTCGTTCTTCATGGATGTCTTTGTTCTCTTCATGATAGTAGCGCACTGTCTCTATTGTCTTTGTTCGAGGAAGTTCCTGCAAGGACGTTTGAATATTAGTTTTATCATAAACAGCTCTTATAGCATTATCTTGAGTCTTAGAGGTTTTGACTGAGTCGTGTGCTTAGAGTGTTACTGTGTCATCACCTGTACGAAGTGTTAGCTCTCCTGTGCCTACATTAATAATGGTTCTGGCAGTTTCTAAAAATGGTCAACCTAAAATTAAAGGTACCTCGTTATCCTCATCCATATCTAAGACAACGAAGTCTACTGGGTAAATAAATTTATCAATTTTAATGAGAACATCTTCAATAATACCCTTAGGAAATCTAACTGCTTTGTCAGCCAATTGTATGCTCATCTTAATCTGTTTGGGTTTACCGAGACCTAGTCGTTTAAACATCTTATATGGCATAACATTTATACTTGCCCCTAGATCAGCTAAAGCATTATTCACAGATAGACTACCAATTAAGCAGGGAATTGTAAAACTCCCTAGATATTTCAATTTGTTAGGTAGCTCATTCTTTAGAATAGTTGAGCAGACTGCATTGAGTTCCACATGTGATGTAGCGTCTAATTTCTTTTTATTGCTCAGAAGTTCCTTTAAGAATTTTTCTAAGTTGGGCATCTGCGAAAGACCTTCAATAAAGGGTAAGTTAATATGTAATTTTTTTAAGAGTTTGACAAACTTACCGAATTGTTCTTCTGTTCTGTCTCTCGTCATCACTTTAGGATATGGCACACGAGGTTTTGGGATCATTATTGTTTACCTCTTCTCGTCCTTTGTTCATCGCGTTGTCTTGTTGTAATTCTGGCTCAGGTGCAATGAATCCTTCCTTATCTTGAGCACCAATTGCATTGAGGTATTCCCTCGGATTAGGTTCAGTATTACTTGGTAGGCTACCTTGTGGTCGTTCAGAGATTAGTTTTGGACAGCTGGCCTATCTGAGTTTCGAGTCCTTGGATCGGTGCTTGTTGTTTCTTAAGTGCTGTCTCGGTATTTTGGAAACGGGTTTCTGACACCGAGATGAATTTAGAAAGCATCTCTTCAAGGTTTGGTTTCTTCTCTTGTTGATAAGATGGCTGTTGAAAGCCCTAAGGATTTTGTGGCTTTTGATTTCCTTGACCACCCCAGGAAAAATTTGGGTGGTTCCTCCAACCTGCATTATAAGTATTACTGTATGGGTTATTTTGAGATCTAAAGTTATTATTACACATATAATTGGCTTGTTCCTCTTTGGTTGTGGGATTGAAGGATTGATATTCTGTATGCACACCTTCTCCGCTTGAGTCACACCTCATTACTGGATGTACCTGTGTAGAACCAAGAAAACTATCAATATTTTTATTGAGAAGTTCTACTTGATTTGAGAGCATGGTGACTGAATCGATGTTATAGATGCCGGCTCTTTTCGTTGGCTTTGTCCTCATAACTTGCCACTGATAGTTATTCAGTGACATCTCCTCTATAAATTCATTGGCATCTTCCGGTGTTTTATTGTTGATGGTTCCGCCTGCAGCTGCGTCAATCATTTGTCTTGTCGAGGGATTCAGGCCATTGTGGAATGTTTGAACTTGCAGCCAAAACGGTAACCCATGGTGAAAGCACCTTCGCAGTAAGTCTTTGTATCTCTCCCATGCATCGTAAAGTGTTTCTAAATCCATCTACACATAAGAAGAGATATCATTACGTAATTTAGCCGTTTTAGCCGGTGAAAAATATTTTAGTAAAAATTTCTAGGTCATTTGTTCCCAAGTAGTGATAGACCCTCATAGTAACGAGTTCAACCACTATTTAGCTTTGTTTCTCAGTGAAAAGGGAAATAACCGAAGATGAATGGCATCATCAGAAAGGCCATTGATTTTGAATGTATCCCAAAATTCCAGGAAATTTGCTAAGTGAGCGTTGGGGTCTTCATCCTACAAACCATCAAACTGAACGAACTGTTGTATCATCTGAATTATGTCAGGTTTTAGTTCGAAATTATTCGCAGCAATAGCAGGTCTAACTATACTAGACTCAATTCCTGTTAAAGAGGGTTTAGCATAGTCATACATAGTACGTGGAGCAGGATTTTGATTAGCAGCAATTGTAGGAGGTAGCTGATTGTTTTGGTTTTCAGCCATCTCTTCGGTTGGGGGTTGAGTTTCGTCTTCTTGCTCGTTCTCCGTGTATCGTAAGCTGCGCCTTATCTCTCTTTGATTTCTGAGCACTGTGCGATCGATTTCTTTGTCAAAAAGTAATGGTCCTGACGGGTTTCTTCTAGTCATAAACTATAAAAACCTGCCGAGAAAAAGAGAAAAGTAAATTAATAAATAATAAAATAAAATAAAGTTTGCAAGAAAAATAAATGGCTAAAGTAATAAAAATTTAGTGTTCCTAATATTTCAGTTCTCCGGCAACGGCGCCAAAAACTTGATCGCGTGGTTCGTAACAAGTAATAAATATTTATAATGAAGATCAAACCTAAACTAACTATTATCACGATGAAAAGGCAAGCGCACCTATCGACCAATAGTAGAGTAATGGCAAGACCGGGATATCGTACCCAAAGGAACCAAAAGTACTAGTAATAACTATCTTTTTATTATCTAGCCTAAGAATAAAAAGGGTTTGTTTATTAAACTAATTATTAAAACTAATAACACACAGAGAACAAAATTGGGGAATTGCTTTTGGGAAAATCGATTGACTTGAGACAATACCTAGGGAATAATCCACCTAGACTTTACTTGTTATTCTGGCTCCGAATCGGACAATTTATCAATTCAACTTGTTCCGTAGAGACCCCTAAGTTATGTTATTATCCCTATTCAAGACTAATAACGTCTAATCCCTAGATTGAATAACCGAGACTTTTCTCTAATTAACACTCTAGGGTTGCATTAACTCAATCTATGGATCCCCTTATTCGGTTTCACCCTAATCTGGGAAAATCTTGTCACCCTATTTCTAAGCGCGCAATCAACTCTGCTTAATTATGACAAATGTACTCTTAGACAGGGTCTATTCCTCCTCTGAATAAGAGCGTGCCTTGAATTAGTATCCTGGGATATCAAAACAAGAATTAAGAACACATAATTAAGAACAAGTTAAATATTTATCATACGATTTAGAAAATAATAACAAGATTCGTCTTAGGTTTCATTCCCCTTAGGTATTTAGGGGTTTAGTTCATAACTAAATAGGAAAACATCTCAGAAGAATAAAGAATACAAAACATAAAGAAAACCCAAAACCCTCGAAGGGAAATTGAGGAGAGATCTTCAGTCTTGATGATGAATCTGGCCTTCGAGATGGATCAATCGGCTTCCTTGGAGTAATTCCTTACTCCCTATTCTCCTCCTCTCCTTTTCCTCCTCTTCTAGTGTGTACTTATAGGCTTTGGAATGCCTAGAAACCCTCAAAAGTGGCCTTTTTCAAATTGGACTTAACTTGGGCTCGGCAGGGACACATCTGTGGCACGCGCCCGTGTTCGATTACTTCAGGCCATGTTCAAGCCTGCCAAATTGACACGGCCATGTGGTCTACCCGTGTGAGGAGGTCCAGGCCATGTTGATTTCGTACTACGGCCCGTTTTCTCCGTTTTTGGCCCGCTTTTCGTTCCTTTCGCTCTCTTATGCTCTCCTAAGTATAAAACATGAAATTAAAGCATTAGGAGCATCGAATTCAATAATTCTAATGAGTAATCATCCATAAAATGCATTAAACATGGGGTAAAAATATGTATAATTTACGGTTTATCATCAGCCAATCCAAAACACATTCAAATACCTCTAATACATGCCAAATTGGATGCTAATTCAATGATCTGACTTTAACCTAGCCTGTGCACGGAAACAAACTGTACGCTGAGTATAAACTCAGTGGTATTTCTATAATATGAATTCTTTAAAATAAAATAATTAAACATGCACATTTAATTCATATAATTTCCAAATCTATTCAATTAATCACTTCATATGTAAATTATTATCACACATTCAATTCTCATCAATAACTATCTCAATAGCTTTTCTCAACTTTGATTCTCACATTCAGTTTTTTTTTCAATGTCAATTTCCATTTCATGAATTCCATAATTCATGCTTCTCATTTGTACAATTCAATTCATTATCCATTTCACTTCACATACAATTTCATTCAATATCAAACTTATTGTCAATTTATTCATTTACCCCTATTAACGTGACTTAGAATTTGATGGATACACGAATCCAACCAAAACATACCAATATGGACCCAGTGCCTCATCGGATAATTTGAAGTAATAATTTGACACCCAGTGTCTCATCGGCCTTGCTGAAGTAAGTATATACCCAATACCTCATCGAATTTATTTGAAGTAATAATATGACACCCAGTGTCTCATCGAATCATGGTCGAAGTATCCCTGAACTCTTTGTAACGCCCTGAGCTTTTTATCTATGTTTTTGTAAGTACTTGACGTAAATGTATATCTACTTCAGTGGTTAAGTTTTCTTGGAATGTGTGAGAGGTCCCAAGTTCAAGCCTTAATTTTAGCTAATTTTGTTATTTTTAGATCTAAGCCTTAACTTTGTCCTAAGCGCTTACATTAAATTGCTTGTAATTTCATATCAGAATGAGCCTGTTGGTTCAAATGGTAAGAGGGTTGTTGTGCTGGAGGTCCTGTGTTCGAATCCCTGCACGAGCGTGGGTATTATTTTTTCTCGGTTTTCTGATAGAGTCTTTTTGGGATTGGATTCTATGGGAGTTGTGAGTAGTGGGGATTGTGGGAGTAAATTAAGGGATTGATAGAGATTTTTGGGGATTATTTTTCTTCTGTTCAAATTTTCTCTTTCATCCAAAGAAGACTCTGACGTCGAACTCTTTGTGTTTTTTGTTTTCTGACGTGAACTCCTTTCTTTACTTTTATTTTTGTTAATCAATGAAAATTCCCTTTTGTTCTACGCGCTGATCTCGTACTTTTGGTGCTTCCCGTGGGGTTTAGGTAAGGGAACCTTTTTTATTTTGATTTTTAGAAACTGTTGGATATACTTTCTCTTGTAATGTAAATTTGGCTTAGTTAAGGGTTTAATTCTGGCAGTATTCTGCTTTAGGTGAATGTGGTGGAAAAGGAAACTCGATTTGACGGTCTAACTGTTTTGTTATCTGTATTAGTCGAAGGTAAGTTACTTGCCTCATTTTGGGTTTTTGTAGTGACTAGTAAATTGGTTGATTGGTGACCAAAGGATTTCTATTTCTTAGGTTTCAGAGGGCTCTTGATTGCTGTAGCATCTTAAATGAACCAGGTTTGTACCCGAAATGTAAAAAAATAAACGTCTTCAAAAGCCAAAAAAAACCATACTGTCAACGCCACACGAGCGTGTAGTCACTCGTGTGGTAGGCCGTATGTGAGAACACGATCATGTGATTGACGCTGGCATGGCCGTGCGTAGCACACGACTATGTGGTGGCTCGAGTGTAGTCATGTGGGCCACACGGGCTAGGCTGAGTTGGGCGTATGGGCCCACATGGAAAAGCAACACGAGCATGTGTGCCAAAATTTTTGAAGTTTCTCCTAGGGTCGCACGAGTCATTCCAATCGACTGTGGGCCTATTGTAGGGTCGGTAAGGGCTAACTAAACCTTAAAGCTATGTGACCTGATAGTCTGAAACACTGTTCTGAGTATAAATATGCATGTCTATGTAATTTTATAACTGATATATATATAAGCATGTTTTAATTTCTTAATTCTGTGTAAGTATTATGTATCTATTCTGTAAATGATTGGGGGGTGGGTTTTGTATTTATAGAGGAAGTGTACTGTTCGGCAATCATCGCCTAATATCTGGCAGCTTGGTTGTACTATATCTGATTCGTGTCGTAATAGCACAACAAGGTGTGTAAGGATAGGTGGGTGTTGTTAACCCCACATGGTGTGTTGGGATGGTCGAAGATGGAGTGTAGAGGATGGGGGTAGGATATTAATTAGTTAATTCTGTTTATTGTATCGGTATCTGAAATGGGCTTGAGCCCGAGTCTATATCTATATCTGACTGGGTATTTGATTCTGTTTGTATTACATGTCTAATTCTGTTGGGTCACACACTTAGTTTACGTAAACTCACATCTGTGTTTCTGTACTGTCAGGTAATCTATAGTCATTAGTCGATCAGTGCAGCAGGGACTCAGCGGTGACTACTCTTCCATAAAACTAGTTAGACTTATTAATTTATGATTTCTTTATTAATTTGGGTTATATTCTGAAAGTTTGTAATTTTTGGGACTCTCTGGATTGTTTGGTTTTGAACTTAATTTGCATTGATTTGCTTGGTATGTTGCATGCTTGATAAAATGTTTCATGGACACGAATTTTTACGTCAAAAAGAGGTTTTCTAGGAATGCAAAACGGATTCGTAAAATGTATTGGTTTTGTAAAACTTCTACTGTAATAAGTGTTTTGGAAAATGAATGGTTAAAATAATATTTTCTATAATAAACCTGAATGAATGTGAGATATAAAAGTGCTCAGTTTTTCGAAGTAACTTAGTTTCAAAACCTATTCTTTGTGACACCTCCGAATTCAGCCATAACGTCTAAGCTGAGGTTGGGGTGTTACAGAAACCGAATGAAAAGATTTATCCAACGCACAGTTTAGAGTTGGCCACTATTGTTTTCGCTTTGAAGTATTTTTACTGATCATATTTTTACTGATCACAAGAGTTTGAAGCATATAATGACTCAAAAATATTTAAATTTGAGACAAAAAAGATGGCTCGAGTTGCTGAAAGATTATGAGTTAGTGATTGATTATCATTCGGGGAAAGTGAATGTAGTCATGGATGCTCTGAGTAGAAAATATTTATTTGCTTTACGAGCGATGAATATGCAGTTAACTTTGTCTAATGATGGTTCGATTTTAGTTGAGTTAAAATCTAAACCATTATTTCTTCAGCAAATTTGTAAAGCTCAAAAGTGTGATAATGAATTGCAAGCTAAAATAGTACAATACGAATCGACTATGAATTTAGATATCAAATTGGATCTGATGATTGTTTAATGTTCTGAGGTAGAATTTGTGTACCAAAGAATCCTGAGCTTTTTCAGAAAATTCTACACGAAACACACAGTGGTTGTTTATTTGTTCATCTAGGGAGTACTAAATTGTATAATGATTTGAAACAGTTCTACTAGTGGTCGGGCATGAAACGAGATATTTCAGAGTTTGTGTAGAGATGCTTGGTTTGTCAACAAGTTAAAGCTGAACATCAAGTAACTTCAGGACTGTTACAACCAGTGATGATACTAGAGTGGAAATGGCATAGAGTTACGATAGATTTCGTATCGGGATTACCCCTATCTCTGAAAAGAAAAGATGTTATTTGAGTTGTCGTTGATTGACTACCAAAGTCTGCCCATTTCATTCCGGTACGTACAGACTTTTCGCTTGATAGATTAGCTGAATTATACATCTCTGTGATTGTTAGATTGCACGGAGTGCCAGTTTCTATTATTTCAGATAGAGATTTGAGGTTTACGTCGCAACTTTGGAAGAATTTGCAAAAATCTTTGGGTACGTAGTTGCACTTTAGTACTGTATTTCATCTGCAAACCGACTGTTAGTCTAAGAGAGTAATTCAGATTCTCAAAGATATGCTTCGTTGCTGTGTTTTAGAGTTTGAAGGCAACTGGAAAAATATTTACCATTGGTTGAATTCGCGTATAACAACAATTTTCAATTGAGCATAAAGATGGCACCATATGAAGCATTGTATGGTCGTAAATTTTGAACTCCATTGTACTGGACCAAGCTTAATGAGAAAAAGATTCACGGGGTTGATTTGGTTAGAGAGATCGAAGATAAAGTGAAAGTGATTCGAAACAGTTTGAAAGTAGCTTCAGATCGACAGAAATCATATTTAGATTTGAAACGTAAGGACATTGAATTTCAAATTAGCGACAGAGTATTTTTGAAAGTATCTCTGTGGAAAAAGATTCTTCATTTTGGTCGTAAAGGGCTATATGAGATTATCGAAAGAATAAGGCCAGTGGCATATCGACTAGCTTTACCATTAGAGTTACAAAAGATTCACAATGTGTTTCATGTGTCGATGTTGCACCGATATAGATCAAATTTGTCACACGTAATTTCTCCTACAGAGATTGAAATTCAACCTGATATGATGTATAATGAAGAACCGATCAAATTCTAGCTCAAGAGATTAAAGAGTTGAGAAATAAAAGTACAATTTTAGTAAAGGTTCTATGGTAACAACATGGTGTCGAAGAAGCTACGTGGGAACCCGAGGAAGCTATGAGAAAATAATACCCAAACTTATTTTCTGGTAAGATTTTCGAAGACAAAAATTCCTAAGAAGGTAGAGTTGTAACAACCCGTTTTTAGTCAAATCAGAACTGTAGTTTTAGGACAACAAATATGAGGTTGAAATATTTATTTTATTATTATTTTGAGGTCTACAACATGATAGTATGATTGTGTGAAAATTTCGATTAAGAAATTTTATCGTTTGAATACTCAATTTGATAAAAAGGATTATATCGCATAAAGTATAAAATTTGTGTTCTATTAGCTAAATGTGTCTAATAGCTATAGAACCTTAAAGTGGAGGTCCTTACATGGTAATTAACCCATAATAGTGATAGTGGATTATAATGGTTTGGCAATTTGTGTAATTTGTAATGTTAATAAACGTTAATTAAGTAATTAGGTAATTAAAGTTAATAATAAATAAAACCAAATTAAACATCATCTTGTATCATCTTTCTTCAACCGAATTTCATAAAGAAGAAAGCCACTTTTGCGCTTAACTTTTCAAAATCTTATCTCCTTTAATTAGGTATGTATTTTTAGTCTATTTTTAATGATTTCTATGTTTTTGAGATCGTTGCAGCTTAATCTATCTAACACAGGGAATAATTTACAAAACTGTTAAAGATTTAAAGTTTTTCTATTGATGAATGTATATGTATTTTGATGTTTGATGATAGAAAATGTATGGTTGTTGTTAGATAAACAACATTTGTAAAGTTATTTTTGGTAAAATTTCCAATTAGGGATTAGATTGAGAAATGTGGAAATTTTGTGGTAAAAATGTGAATTAAATGAAAAATATGGGTTGCTATGGTAATAAGGAAAATTTGGCTAGCATGGGTAGGGACCTAATTGCATGAATTTGTATTTTTATGAGCTAAGAGCTAAATTGTAAAGATGTTGAAATATTAGGGGCAAAGGTGTAAAGTTGCCATAATATGCATTTTGGGCTAAATTGAATAGAATAATAATTGAAAAAGTTAAATTTGATTACATATAGATCAAGAAAAATGAAGTTCAGATCTAGATCGGGGAAAGAATAAAGTATTGGACTAGTCGATTCATTTCGTCATTTTTATTAATCGAGGTAAGTTTGTATGTTAAGAAGCATTATTATAATTGTGATTTAAATGCTTTATGATTGAATTAATTGTGAATACGACCTTACGGATATGTTTGACAAAAATTCGGCAATGTGGAATCCTGGTTGAACCTTAGGAATAGATTAGGATACGAATGACATGTCATTAGGGGTTATGTGATTTGGGTGCTGGTCTGTACGTCCTACCGGTGGCTGAGTTACCCGGCATGTGTTGCAGATTCTCGTCAGCTTGTATGAGCAGGACCATGTAGCTACGTCATGACCGTCAACTTGTGTGAGCAGACCTATTGATAGCTCAAGAGTGAGCATTATATGATATATGAGATTGAGTTAGCTTCAGCTATGTATTGGCACATAGGGTGCGAGATTCCCGAGTATTCAATATTATTCCAAATGGTTTAAAGGGTATATCGAAAATATGAAATAATGAGAAATATATATGTATCACTACAAGTATGCACAGAAACTATATGAGCATTAAACTTATGAAAGTTGTGAGTTCGTGATTATTTATGTGATTGAATATATGTTAACCTTATGATTTAATGATTTTGTTGTATATTATGATCATACTACTTGATTGGTGAATGAATGGTAAGACTTATTAACTATACGAGCTTACTAAGCTTTGTAGCTTACTCTATTTACTTTTTTGTGTTTTACAGTTAATATTGAAGCTAGCTCAGATTGGAAGTCGTCGGAGACCTCATCACACTATGAAGCTATCACTTTGGTACTTTTGAACTTATGTATTTTGTTATATGGCATGTATAGGAGTTATGGTCATTTTGGTATATGTTAGTAATGGATTTAGCCATTTGAGTTGGCTAAATCCATTACTAACATATACCAAAATGACTTATTAACTATACGAGCTTACTAAGCTTTATAGCTTACTCTGTTTACATTTTGTGTTTTACAGTGAATATCAAAGCTAGCTCAGATTGGGAGTCGTTGGAGACCTCATCACACTATGAAGCTATCACTTTGGTACTTTTGAACTTATGTATTTTGTTATATGGCATGTATAGGAGTTATGGTCATTTTCGTATATGTTAGTAATAGATTTAGCCATTTGAGTTGGCTTGTAAATGATGAATGGTATGTTATATGTATAGCCATGTGGTTTGGCTTATTTTGGCATGTTTGGTGATGTATATATATGTGAGAAGGCCTTTTGATATGTTGTGTATAATTTCCATTTATATGCTTGTTGTGAATTGGTATTTAAAGTATCAAATAGTTGAATTTGAGATTGGTATGTTTGTGGTTTTTAGTAAAGTGATGCATAATTGAAAGTGATCATATTGATGATTTGAGAATGTGGATTTGGTATGTTTTGAATTGGAAAAATATGATGTAATAAGTCATATAGTTCTTGGTATGGAAATAGAATTAATTAGGCTTGGTTAAGATTGGTTTGAATACCTATTATAGCCATGTTATATGCCTTTTGGTTTAGTGTAGGTGAATGCAATTTGGGTGAGAAAGATGGCTTGGTAAATAGCCTATTTTTTTCCACATGGGCATAGACACGGGCGTGTGTCTCAGCTGTGTATGCCACACGGTCAAGTGACACGGCCGTGTGTCCCCTGGTGTTTAATTAGAAATCAAGTTAGTATGCTCCACACGGCCCAGCACACGAGCGTGTGACTTGGTCATGTGGCATAAGTCAGTATACCTTACAGGTTCGGCATGGCCTAGCATACAGCCTAGCACACGGGAGTGTAAGGCCATTTCGAAGGGCACACGGGCTAGTCACACGGGCATGTGTGTTGGCCTTGTGACTCAAGTCAAGGAGTTACATGGGTTCGGACACGGGCTGGGACACAGCCATTTGATCCCATTTCGAATGTCCACACTGCCTGTGACACGGACGTGTCTTCTCACACGGCTAGGCCATACAGGCGTATGTCCCCTATATTTTGTAAAATTTTCTAAGTGTTTCAAAAATTTTCTAAGTTATCGGTTTAGTCCCGAACCACTTCTAATGCATGATTTGGGCCTCGTAGGCTAGTATTAGGGACAATGTGATTGATTTTGAATGACTAGTATTTGAAATTGATAACTATATGAGAAATGTATGTTCCTTTGTGAAATAAGTCTGGTAATGCTCCGTAACCCTATTTTGGGAACGGATACGGGTTAGGGGTGTTACAGCTTTATCGATATAGCTATTTTGTGACGATCTGAGGATACCCCGAGATCGGTCTCGATATATCTGAATTCATAAAACAAAAGACGCGTCCCCAAGATCTTTCATCTCAAAATGCTTAGATAAAAACCTATAGGTTTTGTGCAATAAACCTATATCATTAGCGACAACCAAAATGTCACCGACATATAGAACCAGAAATATGTACTTACTCCCACTGAATTTATGATATAAAAAACAGTATTCATCTCAAAACTGAACGAAAAAAAATACTTGATGAAACTTGTGGTACCATTGGCAGGAAGCTTGTTTGAGTCCATAGGTGGACTTTGAAAATTTGCTAACCATATTCTTTGGGTGTTCTGACTCAAAGTTTTCTGGTTGCACCATATAAATTGTTTCTTCAATGTCACCATTAAGAAATGCAATCTTAACATCCATCTAATCAGATGTAACTCAATAACAAAATGAGCAACAAGCACCATAATTATCCTAAAAGAGTCTTTCGATGAAACTGGAGAGAAAGTATCTGTAAAATCAATGCCTTCTTTCTGAGTATATCCTTTAGCTACAAGACGCGCCTTATACCTCTCCTCCACATTACCATTTTCATCCCTCTTGATTTTAAATATCCATTTATAAGCAATTGGTTTTGTAACTTCAGGTAATGGGACAAGTTCTCAAACTTTATTGTCTTACATAGACTTATACTCATATTTCATGGTATAAATCTATTTTTAAGAATTAGAACTTTTCATGGCCTGATGAAAGTTGATTGGATCATCTTCCATCATTCCATTATCATCTTCATGTTCTTGGAGAAATACAACATAATCGTTTGGAATAGCATTTCTCCTTTCTCTTGTGGACCTCCTTAATGGTACTTGTTCTTAAGGTTGTTGAGTTTGTTCTTCTGGAACAATTACTTCATCTTGAATAGGGAGTTGTCCAATATTGTCTTGTTGAGGTTCTAGATTCACTACTTGATTAATGATAGGTATGAAAACCTGAACATCATCAAACGTAATAGTAGGAACTGAGTTAGAATCTGATTCCTCCTTAAAAACAATATCTCTAACCTTATTTCTCCTCCTAAACTCAATATCCTCAAAAATATTGCAATTCTCGTATAAAAAATATTCCTAATTATGGGATCATAAAACTTATAGCCCCTTAATTGCTCAGAATAACCAACAAAGTAGTTGCTCACTATTTTGGAGTCCAATTTCATTTCACATGGCCTATAAGGCCTTGTCTCAGCTAGATATCCCCAAATGTGAAAGTGCTTTAGACTAGGCTTTTAACCTACCCAAAGCTTAGAAGGTGTTTTTGCAACTGCTTTATTGGGTACTCTATTCATAATGTAAGCTCTTGCTTTTAATGTTTCTCCCCAAAGGGACTCAAGTAAGGTAGAATGAACAATCATGCTCCTTACCATATCCTTAAGAGTCCTATTTTGTCTTTCAGCTACATCATTCATACTAGGTAATCCTAGCATGGTGTACTATGGGACAATACCGTATTCCTCTAGGAATTTCACAAATGGTCCTGAACATTATTCACTTGAGCCATCATATCTATCGTAGTACTCACCACCACAATCAAATCTGACATTTTTAAACCTTTTGTTGAGTTGATTCTCAACTTCAGTTTTATAAGCTTTGAACACGTCCAGAGACTGAAATTTCTCATTAATAAGATATAGGTACCCATAACATGAGTAATCTTCTATGAATGTTATGAAATATTGTTGATCATTCCAAGATGCCGTAGGGAATAATCCACAAATATTTGTATGAGTTAATGCTAATACGTATGAAGATTTGTTGGCACTCAATCTCTTGGTTTTAGCCTATTTTCCCTTTATGCAACCGACACTAACATCAAAGTCTATGAAGTCAAGGGACTCTAAAATACCATCTGACACAAGGCATTTAGCTCTAACTTTTGAGGTATGACCTAAGCACTTATGCCACAATGTGTTGAATTTTCCTTATTTAATTTACGTTAAATACCACGTCATTCCACGTGCAAGGTTTCATTATGGGATGCAACTATTTCTAGTGTAACACCCCGAACCCGAGTCCGACACCGGAGTCGAACACGAGGTGTTAACAAACTTTGAAAAATTTCCAGACACTGCCCAATCTGTGTACTAGTCGCATTAAAAATCATATCTTGAGCTTCACAACTCGAAGATCAGTTTCGTGATTTTTCCCTGAAATTAGACTCAGAGAGGAATCTATACATATATGGTATGACTCCTAATTATCTCTGGTTAATTTATAATCAATTTCCAAAGTCGGAACAAGGAATCTAGAACCCGTTCTGGCCCTGTCTCACGAGAACCTGAATATCTCTTAACATACTGTCCATCTGATTGTTTCGTTACTTTCCTATGAAAGTAGATTATTCAAGGTTTGTTTACATAATTTATTCACTATTTAATTCCATTCCTACTATTTTTAGTGATTTTCCAAATCTACGTCACTGATGCTGTCAGCATCTACCTTTAAGGTAGGCTTTACCTATTTCATGGTTCAACTAGCCCTTTTTGCATACATAGCACAATTTATGAAAGTGATTAACCATCCCCGTGGCCAATCCTTGTCAAGCATATCCACACCAAATGATTATAACATTATACTCAAACACGTATAAGCCATTTTCGCATGGCTATCCAAAACTTACACATCACATAAAGTACTCGAAAAACAACAATGGGTCGTCCTATACATGCCATATCAAAATTCAACCAAAAGAGTACCCAAAAGAGCCTTTGATAGTGTGGGCGACTTCGACTTCAAGATCCCGAGTCCGATAGCTGGAGAACCAAAAATCTATAAAATAGAGGAGCAATGGAACGAAGTAAGCAATTTATGCTTAGTAAGTTTTGAGCAAGGAATTCCAGCATAACGAAAGAATAACACACATTTAGCTAAACGGAATATTTCATAATACACAATTTTCCGATATCAAACTTATTTCACAACGTTAACCCTTATGTACATACACAAAAGACCAACTTAGCCGAAGGCCGGTAGCTCGTTCATCAACTGAGCGAATATTTATTTGTAAGGGCTCGATTAAATTCAACACATACGTAACATATCCCAATATTGGGATGTTTTTCGAGTATTAGCTGGAATTTTACAGCAAGCTCATTCATTACCAAAATCACGTACCTTCGGAATTTAACCGGATATAGCTCCTCGTTCAAGTGCCTTCGGGACATAGCCCGGTTATAGTAACTCATACAATGCCTTCGGGACTTAACCCGGATTTTAAAACTCGTACGAATGCCTTCGGGACTTAACTCGGAATTAGTATCTCGCACAAAGGCCTTCGGGACTTAACCCGGAATTAATAACTCGCACAAATGCCTTCGGATCTTAGTCCGGATATAGTCACTTAGCACAAAGCCTTCGGGACTTAGCCCGGACAGCATTCAATTAATCATGCACATCTAACAATAATTCATGGCACATTCGTATTTCTTTTTCATTAGCAAAACTCAAACACAAGGCACATACCATCCTTGCACAGTCGGCTCAATAGCCACACATAGAGCATGATTTTAATTTGCTTAAAACATGATTTAATCACATCGTAATTTAAGCTCTCTTACTCAAGAACTTACCTCGGGTGTTGTCGAACGATTCTGCTAACTATTCGACCACTTTTTCCTTCCCTTTATCGGATCTATTTCCCCTTTGCTCTTGAGCTTAATTAAACAAATAAATTGATTTCATCATTTAGGCATCGAAAAGATGAACACAAGGCACTTAGCCCATATTTACACATTAGACATTAAAGTCACATACATGTGAAATCATGCATCAACACAACATATTAGCTAATTTTTCCCCCTTGGCCGAATATGCATGTCTATTTTTGGGGTCGATTTCAACACTTAATACACACATATACACACTAGTAAAGCATCCTCCCCCTTTCCATCAATTTAACACATGCATTGCTCATTAACATGCAAAGTTACATTCGGCCTTAGCACACAACTTGCTAGCCGATTCTTCTCCATTTAGCAACCAATGCACATATGTGCTCACACAAAAATGCTAAAAAGGAGGTTCAAGAATCATCAAGTCATCATCACATGCATCATTAACAAGCTTCATATTTAGCATGCAATGGCATTAACACAACCTCTACCTAGGTCGAATCTTAACTCATCCTCATGTCTCATCACCACCACATCAAACATCAACCAAGAATGATGCATCCATGGTCAAGTGTCATTTCCATCACATAGCAAGATTTAGACCATGGGCTAGGTAGAACTCAAGCTAACAACTAAAACATGCATGCATCTCATGGAACATCATCAAACATACCTTAGCCTAGCTACATGCATGGCCGAACCTCTTCACCTTTCTTCTTCCTTCCTCCTTAAAATTATTGGCCAAGGATGAACCAAAGGATGAGAAAAATTTTTTCTTTGTTTTTCTTTCTAGTTTCGGCAAGTATGAAGATGAGAAAAGGATGAACAAAAACTCTCTCCTTTCTTTTCTTTAGCTCACGGCAATGGGGGGGACAAACAACTACACACACATTTTTTTTTGTATTCACCATACTCCTTTTCATTATTTTATGCCCATGCCCCTTATTTTATTTGTTTTATCCCAACATTTTATGACACAAATTAACATATTTTATTTGTGCCATACTTATGCCATAATTTCCATAAAAAAAATTGCACAATTGCTCATCATGCCCATCATGGCCGGCCACCTTGTTTTAAGGTGGGAAATTTGACATGCAAATCCACCTATTTCATACTATAAGTTATTTGGCCACTACAAATTAGCCTATAGCATTTGCAAAAATTTTCACATGAGTCACATTTCAAAATTTCACTCACAATTGGCAAAATCAAAGCATGAAATTTTCACACATGCACTTTAGCATGAAATAAACATAGGATATAACATCTAATTATTATTGTGACTCGGTTTAGCGGTCCCGAAACCACTTCCCGACTAGGGTCAATTTTGGGCTGTCACAACTCTCCCCCACTTAAGAAATTTTTGTCCCCGAAAATCTTACCGGTGAATAGGTTTGGGTATCGCTCTTTCATCGAGCTCTCAGTCTCCCAAGTAGCTTCCTTGATCCCGTGTTTGAGCCATAACACCTTTACTAGCGGAACTCTTTTGTTTCGCAACTCCTTCACTTCACGAGCTAGGATACGCATCGGTTCTTCTTCATAGCTCATATCGTCTTGAATTTCAACCTCTGATGGGCTAATTATGTGCGATGGATCAGATCGATAGCGTCGAAGCATCGAAACATGAAAGTCGTCGTGAATCTTTTCAAGCTCAGGGGGCAAAATCAATCTATACGCAACCGGACCAACTCGTTCGGAGATTTCGTACGGCCCAATGAATCTTGGGCTCAACTTGCCCTTACGGCCGAACCTGAGTATCTTTTTCCAAGGTGAAACCTTAAGGAACACTTTGTCTCCCACCTGATACTCGATGTCTTTTCGTTTCAAATCTGCGTACGACTTCTGACGATCCGTGGCTACCTTCAGACTTTCACGGATTACCTTTACTTTCTGTTCAGCATCTTTAATCAAATCAACTCCGAAAATTTTACTTTCACCGAGCTCGGTCCAAAACAATGGTGTACGGCATTTACGACCGTACAAAGCCTCGTAAGGTGCCATCTTAATACTTGATTGAAAACTATTGTTGTAAGCGAATTCAATCAAAGGTAAATACCGTTCCCATGAACTACTGAACTCGAGGATGCAACATCTCAACATATCCTCAAGTATCAGAATTATCCGCTCGGATTGACCATCGGTTTGGGGGTGAAAAGCAGTGCTAAAATGCAGCTTGGTACCCAGAGCTTCTTGCAATTTCTTCCAAAATCGTGAGGTGAATCTTGGATCTCTATCCGACACGATAGAAACAGGTACCCCGTGTAATCTCACAATTTGAGAAACGTACAATTTAGCTAGTTTATCCAATGAAAAATCCGTACGTACGGGGATGAAATGAGCCTACTTAGTCAGTCTATCAACAACAACCCATATCGCATCCTTCTTACTTGCTGACAAGGGCAGTCCGGACACAAAGTCCATTGTGACTCGATCCCAGTTCCACTCGGGTATCATGATCGGCTGGAGTAATCCTGAAG
Organism: Gossypium hirsutum; assembly: GCF_007990345.1. Taxonomy (NCBI): domain Eukaryota; kingdom Viridiplantae; phylum Streptophyta; class Magnoliopsida; order Malvales; family Malvaceae; genus Gossypium; species Gossypium hirsutum. The sequence continues at coordinate 64,791,455 of NC_053432.1, read as the reverse complement.
GCACTTGATGTTCCGCTTTTACTTGTTGACATATTAAACATCTCGAAACAAAGTCGGAGATGTCCCGTTTCATACCATGCCACCAAAATTGACGTTTCAAATCGTTGTACATTTTCATACTCCCCGGGTGAATTGACATTCGGCTACAATGGGCTTCGTTCAGAATCATCGAAATGAGTTCCGAATTCCTTGGAACACACAAACGATTTCTGAACCTCAAACAATCATCATCATCAATTTGAAACTCCGATTCCTCGTTCGGAACACACTTAGCCCGTTTTGCAACCAATTCATCATCGACTTTCTGAGCTTCACGAATTTGGTGAGTCAATAATGGTTTAGCTTTTAATTCAGCTACTAACACGTTGTCTGGTAGAACAGACAAATGCACGTTCATCGCTCGTAAAGCAAACAATGGCTTCCGGCTTAAGGCGTCCGCAACCACGTTAGCCTTTCCCGGGTGGTAATCAATGACAAGCTCGTAATCTTTCAACAACTCAAGCCAACGTCTTTGTCGCAGATTCAAGTCTCGTTGAGTCATCAAATATTTGAGACTTTTGTGATCCGAAAATACATGGCACTTCTCACCAAACAGATAATGTCGCCATATTTTTAAAGCAAACACGATGGCAGCTAGTTCGAGATCATGGGTCGGATAATTCCTCTCGTGTGGCTTCAATTGTCTCGACGCATAGGCCACGACTCGACCTTCTTGCATCAATACGCAACCCAACCCAAGTAGGGATGCGTCACTATAAATGACAAACTCTTTACCTGATTCAGGTTGCACCAAAATTGGAGCTTCAGTCAAATGAGTTTTCAGTTGGTCGAAACTTTTCTGACATTTCTCCGTCCACTCGAACTTAACATCCTTTTGAAGTAGTTTCGTCATTGGTGTGGCTATCATCGAGAAACCTTTCACAAATCGTCGGTAATAACCGGCGAGCCCCAAAAAGCTCCGAACTTCAGTAATATTTCTCGGAGGTTTCCAGTCAAGTATGGCTGAAATTTTGTTCGGGTCAACACGAATACCTGACGCGGATACCACATGACCCAAGAAGCTAACCTCTCTTAACTAGAACTCACACTTACTGAACTTAGCATATAACTGCTTATCCCGCAAAATTTGCAGCACTAGCCTCAGATGCTCAGCATGTTCGGTCTCATCTCTTGAATAGACCAAAATGTCATCAATGAACACAACTACGAACCGATCCAAATACGGTCTGAAGATCCGATTCATCAAATCCATAAATACCGCAGGGGCATTAGTGAGCCCAAACGGCATCACTAAGAATTCGTAGTGACCATATCTCGTTCTGAAGGCAGTTTTGGGAATATCTGAATCTCGAATTCGCAACTGATAATAGCCCGATCTCAAATCTATTTTTGAGAACACTGAGGCTCCCTTCAGTTGGTTGAACAAATCATCGATGCGCGGCAACGGATATTTGTTCTTTATCGTCACTTTATTCAGCTGACGATAGTCAATGCACAACCTCATGGTTCCGTCCTTCTTTTTCACGAACAATACTGGTGCACCCCAAGGTGAGAAACTTGGTCGAGCGAAACCTCTATCTGTCAATTCTTGCAACTGAGCTTTCAACTCCTTTAACTCGGTTGGTGCCATACGATACGGAGTTATCGAAATCGGCGTAGTCCCAGGTACAAGCTCAATACCAAACTCTACCTCCCGAACAGGTGGTAAACCCGGTAATTCTTCCGGAAAAACATCCGGGTATTCACAAGCCACCGGCACAGATTCGGGTTTCTTTTCTAATTCTTTGTCATCAAGTACATACGCAAGGTATGCTTCGCACCCTTTTCTTACATATTTCTGTGCCAACATTGCTGATATTACAGCTGGCATCCCCTCCAAGTCCGCAGACTCAATTCGGATTACTTCGTTATTTGCGCACCTCAAATCAATAGTCTTGCTCTTGCAATTCACAACCGCATCATGCGTGGTCAACCAATCCGAACCAAGGATAACATCAAATTTATCAAACGGCAAAAGCATCAAGTCCGCCGGAAAACAGGAACCTCGAATTTCCAGGGGACATTTCTTACACACTTTGTCGACAAGCACGTAACGACCCAAGGGATTTGACACCCGAATTACGAACTCAGTAGACTCAATAGGTAAAGTCTTACTGGATGCTAAGGTTTCACATATGTAAGAATGAGTAGAACCGGGGTCAATCAAAGCAATTACATTAGTATCAAAGAGAGTGAATGTACCGGTAATAACATCAGGCGAAGAAGCATCCTCGCGGGCACGTATAGCATAAGCTCTAGCAGGCGCACGAGCTTCGGATCTGGTTATATCATCTCTAGATCCTCTCTGACCACCACCATCATTGCCCACATTTCCAGATAGTCTACCCCGAGCAGTGGTAGCACCCGGTCTCCCACTCTGATTTACATTCTGTCCCGACAACCTCGGGCAATCTTTAATGAAGTGGTCAACTGATCCGCATTTGTAACAGGAGCGGTCGGGGAATCTACAACTCCCCGAATGCCATTTACCGCAATATCGGCATTTCGTTCTGTCTCGACGTTCATTCCCAACACTGGCGACTGAAGTGCCTCGTGTACCCACAAGGGGTCGATCACGATCTCGTCTAAAAAAAAGCCCGAAGTGCCTCTAAACTGGCCCGCATCATCCCGAAATCTCTTCGATGTCTGTTGAAGAGACCTTCCTGAGGATCTTTTATGAAACTCTCCAGTTACCTCATCAACTCTTTGCTTTTCTTTTCTAAGCTCTTCGGCTTTACAAGCTCGTTCAACAAGTACCACGAACTCTCGTATTTCAAGAACGCAGATACTCGACGATATGTTGAGATGTTGTATTCTTGAGTTCGAAGGTACGTGGGAAAGGTATTTGCCGTTAATTGAATTTACGTATAACAATAGTTTTCACTTGAGTATTAAAATGGCACCTTACGAAGCTTTATATGGTCGAAAATGTCGAACACCATTGTATTGGGCTGAGCTAAGTGACAATAAGATTCACGGGGTTGATCTGATTAGAGAAACAGAAGAGAAACTAAAAGTGATATGTGATAGTTTGAAAGCAGCGTTAGATCGTAAAAAAATTTAGATCATCAAAAATCTTATGCAGATTTGAAACGGAAAGATATTGAGTTTCAAATCGGAGATTAAATGTTTTTGAAGGTTTCACCATAGAAGAAAATACTCAGATTCAGCAGAAAAGGAAAGTTGAGTCCGAGATTCATCGGGCCGTATGAGATTATCGAACGGGTTAGACCAGTGGCTTATCGGTTAGCATTGTCATCTGAGTTGGAAAAGATACATAACTTATTTAATGTATCAATGCTTCAATGATACAGATCTGATCCTTTGCATGTTATTTCCCCGACCGAAGTTGAGATTCAATCAGATTTTTCATACAGTGAAGAACCAATTTGAAACTTAACTCGTGAGATCAAAGAACTGAGAAATGAAATAATTACATTAGCGAAGGTTTTATGGCATCGACAAGTGGTAGAAGGACGTGGGAACCTGAGGATGTTGTGAAAAAAGCAATATCCAAACCTATTCACTAGTAAGATTTTCGGGGACGAAAATCCCTAACGGAGGAGAGTCATAACAGCTCAGTTTTAGCTAAATCAGAATAGTGGTTTTGAGACCACAAATATGAGGTTGTAAAATTATTTTAATATTATTTTTGGTGTTTACAATATGTGAATTTATATGTGAGAAAATTTCGTGAGCTATTTTTATCGTTTAATAGCTCAATTTGAGAAAAAAGACTTAATCGCGTAAAATTCAAAAGTTTCATGCTATGTGTTAAAAGTGTCTATTTGCTATGATTTATTAAACTAAAGGTCGTTATGTTGTTATTATGCCATTGATAAAGTTAATGGACGTTTTTGGACATCCATTATATGTTTAAATGGTATTTCATTAAGGTTGAAATTGTAAAATGGCTATTATGATGATTATAATTAAACAAAACCATTTTTAATTCATTATTTTCTATCTTCTTCAACAGAAATAAAGAAAAATAAAGATAGCTCGAACGTTTTTAGGGTTTCGACAACTTGAAGCTTAATTTGCTAAGTGTTTTAGCTCAATTTTTGATGATTTTATGTTTTTGTAATCATTTCTTTGTATTCTAGCTAGCTCATGTCTCAATTATTGAAAGTGTTGATGATTTTGAAAGTTTTCATTAATAAATTCACGTGTTTTAATATGTTTGATGATGAATTATGAAAGCTTGGTGCTTGATATACATGTTTTGTAAAGTGATTTTGAGTAGAGAAGTTAAATTGTGAAATAAATGAAACTTTTAGGCTGCTAGGGGTGTGATTAAATTTTGTTTAATTTTTGTTTTGTGAAATAGGGACTAAATTGAATAAATCTATAACTTTGAGGGGCTAAAGTGAAAAAATGTCCAAATATGTGTTTTTGGATTAAGTTGAATAAATTGGTGATTAAACGAGTAAATTTTGAATACATATAGATCAAGAAAGAAAGAACTCGTATTTAGATCGAGAAAAATTGAAGGTTATCGAGTAATTGATCTGGTTCGTCCATTCCGAGTACGACTGTGTACGACGACAAATCTACTATGTTTGGCACTTAGTTTGCGAATTGAAATAGCTTCAGCTTTATGTGGCACTAAGTGTGTGATACCGAGATAGTTTCGGTTCAATGTGATGGCACTAAGTGTGCGATATTGTTAAAGCTTCAGCTAAACATTTATGCACTAAGTGTGAGAGTTCTTAAAGCATTGAAAGATTTCCAAACGATTTAACGTATTGAACAAAGAGGTGAGAATGAAATAAATAAATACAAGAAAGTACATGTACGTATGATACCTATGTAATAGTTGATACTTTATGTATGAAGCTTGATGAAATTGTTTATGGCATGTATAGACTAGTGTCATTTTGGTATGTTTTGAATAATAGTGTTAGCCATGTGATATGGCTTGATAATGATGTAAATGCTGGTGTGGATATGGCCATTTAAGTTGGTTTGAATTATGGGTTTAATATGTGATACATGAGATGTATATAATGCCTTATGTGTTGTGGCTTGATTATGTGATGTTGAAATGGTAATTTTTGTGGCATGAAATAGGTGATGATGAAATGCATTTAGAAGTCATACAAGTTTAATGATTTTTTTATATTTTGGTTATGGAATTGAGTAGTTGAAATGTTGTGTAAAGATGACATAATATGTGTATGAATTGGCTGGTTTTAGTTGCTTATAAATGTCTTGAAATGGTACCATTTTGGTTGATTTGTATGCATGAGAAAAGGGTGGCAAATTGGCTTTGCAAATGGCCTATTTTTGTCCACACAGGCAGAGACACGGGCGTGTGTCGCAGCCATGTGTGACACACGGCGATGTTACATGGCCATGTGCCCCTTAGGGTACCCTTCGAATTAAAGTCAGTATACCCTACAGTTTTGACACGGCCTAGACAGATGGGCGTGTCTATTTGGCCGTGTGTAGCACACAAGCTGACACATGGGCGTGTGGTCAACCGTGCGACCCAAGTCAGTAACCTCCCTAATTTTCCCAAGGCAATGGCACATGGGCATGTCTTTGGCTATGTGGTACAAGTTAGTATGTATGCCCTATTTTCACACAGCTTGTGACACAGGCGTGTCTGCCTCACACGGCCTGTTCACACAGGCGCGTGACTCTGAAATTAAAGAAAATTTTCAAATTTTCTTAAAGTTTACATATGTTATCGGTTTAGTCCCGAACCACTCTTAAGCATATTTTAAGGTCTCGTAGAACCTTATAAGGGACAATGTGAACATTTCTGAATGGTTTATGATAATGAATGCATAAGTGTATGAAATTAAGATGTTTTATTCGGTAATGCCTTGTAACCCTATTCCAGTGGCAGATACGGGTTAGGGGTGTTACAAATTAGGCTACAAAACCCGTTACCTTATGATTTGTTGCTATACAGTCTGTTATCTGAGCCTATATCTGATATGAAATCTGATAAGTAAATATGATTCATTTTACCTGAGCATGATCGAATCTGTATCACTGTATACACATATTTGATATATGTTAATTCCGCATTTGCATTGGGGTGGGAATTATGATAAAGGAAGAAGTGTGGGCAGTTTAATTATCTGCCAATTTTGGTGGCTAAGCCACATGCATATTTGATTATGGCGATATAACGCACTTGATCTAGCAGCTTTTCTAAAACACTCTGAAATGTGACATACAGTCACTATACGGTGTGTAGGGATGAATGGGTACTTGATGCCCTATTTGGTGTGTAGGGATGGTTGGAGATGATGTGTAGCGGATGAGGATAGGATTCTGCATATGTTTCTTATATGTTCCGTAATTGTATCTGTATCTACATTTGATATGATTCGTATTCACTTTTTATTTGGATATCTGACTCAATAGGATTTGAAAGTATGATTGAGATTGTTTTCACTTAATTAGTTCATAAGTTACACATTGAGTCTTTTTCTCATTAATTCTGTCTGTTTGAATTTTAGGTAACCCTCAGAGTTGATTGGGTCTAGTATCGAGAGCTTGGTCATCTCGCTTAACCAATTTATCATGTTATTTGGATTTACACTGTTATTACTTTTTTAGAATGGTTGTTTTTAAATACTAGATTTTATGTTCTGTTTATAAGCTTTTAAATGTTTGTGGATCGTTTAAATATTTGCTTATTAAAAATTGGATTTTTCTAAAATGACTAATGTAGCTCTCCAGATTTAGCCACACCGTCTAGGCCAAGTTTGGGGTGTTACATTGAAAAAATGATTTAACAACCATTTTAGTCCTTGGAATAATTCCTATTTATGTTTTCAGTTCTCTAATTAAAATTTTATAATTTAGCCAATGGGCCTTAATTAAACACAATTTTGGTTAAATCACTTAGCCATTTTTCAAATCAACAATATATTAACTCCGTAAACATTCCTATGCTATTTAATATCTACAAACTCAATTTATGGAAACGGAGTCCCGAAATTGTATTTTTTGACACTACTAAAATTTGAGTCGTTACAACTATAGGCAAATAGATATATCAAATAGATTTAATTCTAACAATAGAACCCAAAAAATGTTTTGTGTGCTGAAAAAAAAAAGAAAAGGATGCAAATTCCATACCATTACCATCCGTAGATGGAAAATAATATGAATTGAAGTTGTAAAAACCCTAATGGAATATAATAGTGATGCGGTTATTTTATATAAACTACATAAATGGTTATTTAATTATAAAAAATTTTCATTTTAAACACTCAAAATGAAAAGTTTACAATTTAGACACTTACATTATGTTAGATCATTTTGGTTACTCTCGTTAAAATTATCCATCGAAATCTGACATAGATTTTAAAAAATTTTAATTTCTTTTATTTTTAAACAAAAACCAATAAAACTCAAACACGTAGCTTTGGTTCTTTGTTTCATCATCCTTCACATCTCTTCAAATGAGGCATCATTATTGCTCCCAACACCATCTTTTTCTCCATCACAACTCCCAAGATTAATTGAAACTAGATGATTTTTTTAAAGTAATTGAAACTAGATGATTAATTGAACGGTTCGGAGACGACTCACCACACGTACACCCAGCCCAACCAACCAGACAACTGAGCTAATCTCTCTCTCAAACTCACCCATTACTCATATTGTGTATTGTTAGGTAGTAAAAAGTCAAAGCCTAGCCATGTAGAGGAAAACATGAACTCATCACCAAAACCTCCCCAGTCGCCTCCGTCCCAGTTAGCCACATCTCCCACACCACGGATGGCTCCAACAAGAAACCTTACACCATTACCAAGTCAAGTGAGAGCTGGACTAAAAAAGAACACGACAAGTTCTTTGAAGCTCCTCAACTATAACTTCTTGTTCTTTATATATATATATATTAAAGATGAAAATTTTCGTTTTTTCTTTTTCTTTTTTAGAAAATAAAGTGAATTATGAATGCTCCAAACCATGAGTTTCTGTTTTTTTCGTTTTCCAAGTTTCCATCTCCTTCTTTAGTAGGAAGATTTCCTTCTTTTTTTCATGTGTTATGGCTATTAATTAAAAGGGTTAAAATAGTAGTTAATTTTTGTTTATTTCTATTAATTTGTTGAGCTAATTGTTTAGCTAGGAAACGGCACATTTTGGGAATAGATTTTTAATGGATACGTTGCATTTTGGGGGAAGGCTTGGTTACTAAACGGGGCATTTTGATACTTAAATTGTAACAGAATAACAGCTATAAGGATCATTAATCCTTTCCTTTTAAGCATGCTCGTGTGTGCTGAGTTGATATGAAAAAAAGTACCAATTTCTCAGCCCTTTCTATTTCTCTCTTCGCTACCTCTCTCATTTCTCCTTCTATTCTGCTACTCTTCTCCCTCTCTTTTTCAGAAGCCACAACAAGGTATCAGAGCCTCTCATTCCTCATGGCCAACAATGGAATAACCACCAGGCTTCAAAAAGAAATCAGTCAACTGCAACAGGAGTTTACCCAGTTGAAATCAGACCTGGATGCCAAGATCAATACTAAGTTTCATTCCTTCCATGATTCAATGAAAATTTATCTTCGAACTAAGATTCTCACGGCTCTTCAAGCTTTATTTGAGCAGTATATGGGGCAATCAACACCAGCTAGTGTTGTTGGCACCAGCAAACCAACTCCAGTGGAAGTTAGCTCGGACAAAGAAAAAGGCATCCTTAGGAGTGTTCCTCCTGATTCTCCAAAAGAGGAGTAGTAAATACTCTCACCATTACAGGATTCAAGGCATTCAGAATCACTGCTAAAGGGGTTTTTTGGGACGTTTCCTGTAACCTATACAGGTTGGATTGCCCACGTTTTGATCGTATGGATTTTCGCGAATGATGGTCGAAGCTGGAACAGTTCTTCTCATCTAAATGTGTTCGTGACAAGGCAAAAGTTAAGATGATCGTGCTTCACCTTGAAGGTAAGGCACTAGATTGGCATCATTTTTTTTTCCAACAGCATGGTGGGTGCAACAACTATTAGATACTCTCTTAGATCCTATGTCTGAGCTTGTTACATTGAAGCAGCTCGGGTCAGTGACTCAATTTCATAATACATTTGTTAGCTTGCTTAACCAAATCGACCTTACCAACGAACATGCGATTAGTATGTTTGTTAGTAATCTCAAACCAGAGATAGGGAAATATTTGAGGTTGTTTCAACCTTCTTCCCTACTGGATGGGTTTCTTTTAGCTTGAAGAGTGGATAATATTATCTCGGGGCTTATAAAAAAACCAACATGTAACGGTGGAACCTGAGGGCTAAATCGACCCCTTCTGCCAAATGTTAAACCTGTTCAGGCTATTTCCTCCTTCAACTCCACAGGGGCTTCTAAGGGCCTATAAAGTCCTTATCACAGGCTGAAATGGATAATTGGAGACGCAAAGGCCTTTGCTTCTGGTGTGCATCCAAGTACTCTCCTGGACAAAAATGTCAAAAATCCAAATTGTACCAGTTGATGATTGATGTTTCCTCTGGCGGTGAGGTTGAACCAAAGAGCCCTAAAACTGATGAGTTCCAAGACTGTAAGGAGCAATTGGAATAAGAAGATCAAGAACCAGAGGTTACTTCGCCTGTCCTTTCTCATATCAAGCAAATAGAGGTCATTATCCTTGTAGACTCAGGGAGTACACATAATTTCATGGACTCCAAGATGGTGAAGTGTCTGAACCTGCCTGTTGAGTAGGTTGTTGCATTAAGGGTCATGGTAGCTAATGGAGTTCGGCTATCGACTCAGGGGATTTGCAAAAATGTCCAGTAGGGAGCTTAGTAATTCGTATTCACTATTGATTTCTATTTGTTGCCTTTGAAGGGATGTGATATAGTATTAGGAATCCAGTGGCTTTTATCCCTAGGATCCATTATCTGGAATTTTACCTCACTCACTATGCAATTCGAGTATCTGGGCAAGACTCATACCCTCCAAGGAATTATGTCTAGCAGTCTTCAACTATTATCTGACAATCAAGCATCTAAGTGTTTCAAGGCTTTTAGCTATGGGCCCCAGCCAACGCTATTATCTTTTAGACAACAGACCATACTTACTCTTCCGAAGTCCCTTGATCACCCAATGCTCCATAGATTATTGACTGTTTTGGATGACGTTTTTCAAATGCCGTCAGGTTTACCACCTACTAGATTTTATGATCATTCTATTCCCTTAATGGATGAATCACGAGTAGTCAAAGTAAAGCCCTACAGGTACCCCACTATTCAGAAAAATTAGATTGAAAAACCAGTAAGGGAAATGATACAGGAAGGGATTATAAGGGACAACACTAGTCCTTTTGCTTCACCTTTTATCATGGTAAAGAAAAAAGATGGGAACTAGTGTATGTGCGTGGATTACAGGCAACTCAACAGCATGACTATCAAGGATAAGTTTCCTATTCCTATTATTGAAGAATTGTTGGATGAGCTTAGCCAAGCTACCTTGTTTTCTAAATTGGATTTGAGGTCTGGATATCACCAAATTTGTATGTGGGACAAAGATGTTTATAAGATAGCATTTCAAACTCATGAGGGCCACTACGAGTTTTTGGTTATGCAATTTGGCCTAACCAATGCTCTATCCAGTTTTCAGGCTTTAATGAACAGTGTTTTCAAGCCAGTTTTGAGAAAATTTGTCCTCATTTTTTTATGACATCCTCGTTTATTCCAAGGATTGGTCTAACCACCTGAAGCATTTGGTAGTAGTCTTACAGCTATTATGGACTAATAAACTCTATGCTAAGAAAACTAAATGCTGTTTTGCTACTACTCAGGTTGAATATCTCGTCCATTTCATTACAACAGGAACTGTTAGTATGGATTCCTCGAAGGTCGAAGGAGTTCTCTCTTGGCCTACACCTAAGAACATCAAGGAACTTCACGATTTTTTGGGTCTATCAGGCTATTATCAGAGGTTCATTCGAGGATATGGCGCCCTTGCTCAGCCGCTCACCTTATTATTGAAAAAAGATTAATAGTGGCATTGGACAAACTTGGCCCAAATTACTTTCTTAGCTCTCAAAGAAGCAATATGCACGGCACCAGTACTAGCTCTCCCAAATTTTTGTTAGCCCTTCTGTGTGGAAACAGATGCCTGTGGTAGTGGTATTGGAGCTGTATTACAACAAAAAGGAAGACCAGTGGCATTTTTTAGCAGAGCCTTGGGAGCTAAACACCAAGCTTTATCCATATACGATAAAGAAACATTGGTTTTCCTACTTGCTGTTAAGAAGTGGCACCCATACCTTTTTGGGAACCCCTTTATTGTTAAGACTAACCACCAAAGTCTGAAATTTCTATCTGAGCAACAGGCCATCACCCCATTCCAACAGAAATGGGTCTCCAAACTGCTTGGGCATAATTACTCCATTGTGTATCACAAAGGATCTCAAAATGTAGTAGCTGACGCGTTATCCAAGCAAACTCGTCTGACTGACAGTTAAATTTGCCAATGCTTAGAGGAGATATCACTTACATGGTTAGAGTTATGGGATAATATTCTGCAAGTAGGGTTGAATGGTGAGAAGCTCCAAAAGCTGTCCAGGGACCTATTACAAAACCTCCAATCCCACCTCAAGTACTCCCTGGATGGCAAGTTTCTTAAGCGCAAAGGGAAGGTGGTCATAGGTTACAACACCGACCTTAGGAGGGCCATTTTTAAGTTGTTCCATAGTGAGGCTGTTGGTGGACACTCAGGGACCCATGCTACTCGGTGTCGTATCGCTAGCTTGTTATATTAGAAGGGGTTATCGAAAGATGTCAAACAGTGGGTCGAAAAATACCCCACCTGCCAACAGTACAAAAGCGACAATGTTGCATACCCTGGCCTTTTACAACCTTTGCCAATCCCTGATCGAGCATGGGCTACTGTTAGCATGTACTTTATTGAAGGCCTTCCTTTATCCAAAGGTAAAAGCACCATCTTGGTAGTAGTTGATAGACTAACCAAGCGTGCTCACTTTGTAACAACCCAAAACAGGGCCTAAATGGAATAGTGGTTACGAAACCAGGAATCTAAGGTCAAAAAAATTTATTCCGATTAAGTTTTAAGGTTTATTCATTAATTGAATAGTTGTGTAAAAATTTCGTGAAGAACTTTTATGTATAAGTGGCTAATTTGATAATTAGGACTAAATTGTAAAATTAGCAAAATGTGTGTTCTAGATAATAAAGAGGATTTAATTGAAATGGGTTCTTAAAGTGGAGGTCCTTATTTAGTAATTAGACCATTATATTTAAGGTTGGACAAAAATGGGCAAGAATGGGACAAATTTGAAAGAAAAGCCTTTAAGGGCATTTTGGTCATTTAGTAATTAAAATAATTAAAAAGGGAAAATAAAGCCAAGATTGGTCCATCTTCTTCATGGAGGCCGAATATAGCATGGGGGAAGCCATGGTTAGGGTTTCCAAGCTTTCCAAGCTCAATAATCTCGGAAAGTGAGATTTGGACCTAGAACATGAGAAAAACTGAAAATCGAAAAAGTTGGTAAAATGGTCATTTTGGTATCGAGGTAAGTTCATATGTTTAATAAGCATTTAATTATGCATATTTTAATTATAAATTGATATTTTTGCCATAAATAATTTAGTATTGAGTTTCAGATATAATGATTAATGTTCGATAATAATTCGATATTGGAAAGAGAACTTGTATAATTTATATGTAAGACCATATTTTGTATTATGGCTTTGTATGATAACAAGAAAGTATTGAATAGCATAGTTTGATGAGAATAAGTTAAGTTGATGATATGATGAGATTGAGAATGTAAGTATGTAAGTTGAGTAGCATTTTATTATTATGCAATTATTGTTATTAGTATTGTTATTATTGTGTTATGCGACTAACCTTGAGAATTTGAGCAAATATGTTTTAGCTATGACTTAACAAGGCATTGATATCTCAAAGTCCATGGTTATACCATGCAAATTAAGGAAGAATTGATGGAAAAGTCCATGTTCATAACATGGCATTTAAGGAGGAATTGACGGTTAAGGATACCATGTAAGACCATGTCAAGACATGGCATTGATAAGGCAAGGATCCCGTGTAATACCATGTCAAGACATGGCATCGGTATTGATTAAGGACTCCATGTAAAACCACATCAAGATGTGGCATTTGCACTAAGATAAGGATACCATGTAAGACCATGTTTGGAACATGTCATTTGGTAAAATAAGGATATCATGTAAGACCATGCCAAGGCATGGCATTGATAAGTTCTATAATGCAAGGAAATCATGTAAGACCATGTCAATACATGGCATTGATGAGTTACTATAAGGCAAAGGTCCCATGTAAGACCATGCCAAGGCATGGTATTGGTGAGTTCATATGGCAAGGATACCACGTAAGACCATGTCAAGACATGGCAATGGTAAGTTCAAAAAGGAAAAGGTTCCCGAGTAAGTCAAAGAAACGACAAGGTGAGAACATGAAGAAAGAGTATAGGTATGCATTTAAAGCTTATTTAATATTGAGATTGTAAGTAATTGAGATTATCAAGTAAGTGATGAGTTTTCAGTTATGCTTGTGACACTTTATGACATGATTGGCAATATGCCTATATTATGAAAGAGTACTCATGTGTTAAGTGAGATGTTACAAGTATGTAAGCAAGTTATTAAGTAAGGTGCCTTTTGTATTCTGAGCCTTTGGTAAGGTTACCGATGAGTAAGATGGGAAAGTAAGAACTTAACATTATTTAAGCAAATTATGATAGCATAGTAGTAAGCTAAATTGATTGCTAATGCTTATTATTTCACATGTGAACTTACTAAGCTTTATAAGCTTACTTCTTTCACGTTCCCATGTTTTATAGTACTTAAAAGCAAGCTCGGCTTGGAGGTCGTCGGAGATCACTTCACACTATCGACTATCAAGTTACCAAATGGGTATCTTCGTTTACAAAAGTTCTAGTTTATGGCATGTATAGGGACTTAGCCATTTTGTGTATGTCCTTATGATATGGTTAAAGAATGGTATGTAAATATTTGATAATGATTAGTATTGAAATGGCTAATCAAGAACATGTTTCAGTGTTATGTATGCCTAAATGGTAGTTAATACAAAGAAATCATGAAAAAGTGAAATTAGCATTAAAACAGTATTGAATAGCAGCAGTGACGTGACCTTGAAAAATCACCAAAAATAGTAGAAATGGAATTATATGATAAATGAGATATAGAATTAAATCTTATTGAGTCTATTTTCATATGAAAGAAATAGAGTAAGCAAAAGAAGTGTATATTAAGATATATTTGAATTTTAGTAAGACAGGGTTAGAGCAATTTGTGAATCCCTTATTATGACTTTATAAATTCACTAAAAATTGTACAAAAATAATTAGGAGATATAGTTTACATTTCTAGATTCCTTAGTGAATCTACTTTCAAGATAAACAAATTGAATGGTTATTTGAATTCTTTACAGGGAGAAAATTTATTTATAGTGAGGAGAGGTCAGAGTAGTTGAACAGTGAAACAGGGGAAACTTTAACTAATAAACAGTACTAATTGGCTAGACCCAAAATTCTAGAAAAAAATTAGTAAGAAGATATATGAGTCTAGTTTCAGGAAAAATTACGAATTTTAATTTTGAGTTTTTTGACTCGAGTTATAATTTTTTTTGTGACTATGACGCAGGTGGGCAGTTTTATAAGGAATAATTATATAAATTGTTTTGATTTGTCTAAGTATTCGAAAAATTTTAATGTTCGCGGTTTGGTCCCGAACCATTTCAATTGCATGTTTTAGGGTCTCAAGGGCCCTTTTTAGGGACTTATTGAATGAATGTAAATAAATTCATTTTAAAAGCAAATTTTATGCCCTGAATTAGTAAGTTAAGTCAAGTAATGCCTCGTGCTCGACACCGGCGACAGTCTCAGGTAAAGGGTGTTACACACTTTTTAGCTCTGACTCACCCTTTTACTGCTTCCACTATCGCCCAACTCTACTTGGACCACGTTTATAAACTTCATGGAGTTCCAGAGTCCATCGTGTCTAACAGAGACAAATTTTCATTAGCACATTTTGGCAAGAACTTTTTAAACTGCTTGGCACTCAACTTTATCTATCCACGACCTATCACCCTCAAAAATATGGGTAGACAGAAGTCTTAAATAGATGCCTTGAAGGTTATTTGCGTTGCATGACTGGTGAAAAACCTTCCGAATGGGTTCTTTGGCCACCCCTAACAAAATAGCAGTATAATACCACACACCATTTGGCTATTAACACCACTCCTTATACAGCCCTCTATGCACAGGAGCCCCCCTACACCTACCATACTTACCAGGATCTTCCACAGTAGCCAATGTGGGCAAAACCCTCCAACATCGAGAAACCTTAAGGAAGCTCCTTCAATTCCACTTGAAACAAGCTCAAGACTGTATGAAGCAGATGGCAGATAAAAAAGATCCAATGTTCGTTTGAAGCAGGGGACCTAGTCTACTTGAAACTTCAACCCTACCGACAGCACTTCTTGAAGAAAATGTGAAATCAGAAGCTTTCTCCTCAATTTTATGGCCCTTTTCCTATTGTAGCTAAGGTTGGTCAAGTGGCTTACCGACTGACACTACCTGCGGAAGCCAAGATACATCCTACATTCCACGTGTCTCAACTAAAAAAGCATGTTGGCTCCGCTGTCCACTCATCAAATTTTCCACCTATGGGCATGGATGGCTCAATCTTGAAAGAACCAGCTCAGATCATTGACAGGCGGATGGTCAAAAAGGGAAATCTTGCAGCCACTGAAGTACTAGTAGAATGGGCAGACACTTTCCCTGAGGACTCCACTTGGGAGGATTGGACAAACTTCCAAAAGCAGTTCCCTACCTTCGATCCTTTAGGACAAGGATCTGCTTAAGGGAGGCAGTATTGTTATGGCTATTAATTAAAAGGGTTAAAATAGTAGCTAATTTATGTTTATTTCTGTTAATTTTTTGATTTAATTATGTAGCCAGGAAATGGCACGTTTTGATGAGGGGATTTTTAATGGATACGCTGCGTTTTAGGGAGAAGCTTAGTTACTAAACGGGGCGTTTTGATACTTAAATTGTAACAGAATTACAGCTGTAAGGACCGTTAATCCTTTTCTTTTAAGCATGCTTGTGTGTGCTGAGTTGTTATGAAAAAGAGTATAAATTTCTCAGTCCTTTCTATTTCTCTCTCCGCTACCTCTCTCCTTTCTCCTTCTTTCTCCTTCTATTCTGCTACTCTTCTCCCTCTCTCTTCTTCAGCAGCCGCAACATCATGTTGTTTCTTAATTTCAATTCTTCTATTTTGGATAGTTTAAAACTTAGAAAATCTTGACCTTATTTTCTTGTTTCAACTGCAAAGTGGATTTTTTTAATGATGTAAATTTGGTCTTCAATTCAAGTTATTTTGGAGCTTAATTTTGGCTAAAGTTGGTACAATAGTTTAACTAATCATAATTTTTACAGCTTCTTTATCAACTCATGTCTTGAACCTTGTACGAGAATGCCAATGGCAATGCATTTGCATCCTTTTCTTCTTGTTTAGGATACCATTAGCAGCTTCTGGCTTGTTCCTCTTTTTGTCTTGGGAGCTAATACCGTGGTTTCAATTAATCTTGGGAGCTGGAGCCAGAGAAGAAGATGACGATGGGCGTGACGGTAGTTGTTTCAGTGGAAGAGATGATGAAACAAAGAAACTAAAGGCACGTCTTTCAAATTTATTGGTTTTGGTTTAAAAATAAAATAAATTTAAAAGCTTTAAAAATATGTCAGATTTTCGTTTGTGCGGCCAAAATGGTGAAGTTATATAATTTTAGATACTTAAAATGAAATTTTTTATAACTAAAATGAAGGTTTATGTAATTTACCTAAAAATTTAAAAGTCTCAGATGGATGAAAATGTTTAAAGACTATAAGGGAGAAATTAAATAAATGTAAGGCTAAATTAGCTGAATGGGCTAAATCTTTTTTGTCTGTTTTAATTTTTTTTTAGGAAAATAGTTAGTTTTTTAATTTCATTTTCATTTCAATTATTGTGTTCACCCGGAGAATCAAAGTAAATTGAACTTGGATACCGAACTTGTATGCTCACAACAGCTAACATATAAAAATTGGCTCACACAAGCTTTAGACTAGGGTTACTCACAAGATCTTAGTTCAATATTTCTCACACGAGCTTTAGAGAATCTGAAACATATGCTGGATCTCAACCCATCATATTAATCATTGATCAAACACCTATTTTCCTTTTTGGGACCCTAATGGCATGCCATTTGTATCATAATCATTTATTAAGTTCACACGAGCATTGTTGCAATATTTGAATCATTTTAATCCCTGTGATATCGTCATATACATATCATCCAATTATATATGCATTTCATATCCATTCAATAAATCATGTTTTTTTCGTATTAACCATATTTTCCGTACTTTATGATTTAGTCTTTTGGATGCCAAAATCACCAAAATTACAATTAACCTAAATTAATAGACATTGTAATATAATTCAAGCATAACATAAAATAACATACTAAGTTCTATATGAACTAACCTAACAAAACAACACATAAGATGTCGAGGACTAATCCTTAATTTTGCATTTTCCTCGATTATCCTCCGATTGGTTCAATTCCCGATCTATATGGTAATTCATTTCAATTTATCAATTCCAGTTACCTTATAACATCCTATTATATGCATATGTCAATTAAATTTCATTTTTCAAATATTTCCTAAAGTTTTATCTTTTATTCAATTTGGTCTCTAAAACCGAAATTGCCCTATCTTTTAAATTTGAGCCTCGGTTTTGAAACTGATATCAATTTCATCCTTCTACAACCCTCTATTATATGTAATTATAGAAATTTAACATCAATTTTGAAATTTATGTTCTTTAGTCTCTATGTTTAAAAACTAGCAATTAAACTTTACAAACTAATCTGTTTTCATTTCTAAGCTTAAAATCTAACAATTTAACACCATTTCATCAAGCATTCATCAATGAAAACTTTTGCAAACTTTAACAGTTTTACAAATTGGCATATGGGCTAACTAAATCAAACTCTCACAACCTCAAAAACAAAAAAAATTACAAGAAAAGAACTAAATTGAGCATACCTATAAATGGTTGAAAGCTTAAGCTTCCAAAACCCTATTTCTTTTATTTTAGCTTGTGAGGAAGAAGATGATATGAAGAATGTTAGTTTTTTTTTCTTTTAATTTTAGTTTATATAGCTAGGTCAATAATTAATTAAACTTGCTTAACTTAATTCAATATAATTAATTAACCTAAAACATAATTTAACAAAATGGTAGCACACAATTGTCATCCACCACCACTTCAACTTTTGAAAATGGTCTATTCACCATTTTTATCCCTTAGCTATGTAAAATTTATAGCGTTTAACTTTTATCACTTTTAAAATTTAGTATTTGTACCTTAATTAACAATCCAATCGACAAAATTAATGGACCAAACTTTAATTAACATTTATACTAACCTCGTAAATATGTGTTGTAAGAGCCCAATTTTGTCTAGGCCCACCAATTCTAACACCACAAACCCGGCCTAGACGTTATGACTGGATCCGATGTGCCACACCAAAACGTTAAAACATTTTTCCATTCTTAGTCCAGAAAATCGTACTTGATGTGCAAAGGATTAATTCATTAAGGGTTAAAGTGAATGGAAGCTGTGCACCAGGTAGGAAACCGGAAAAGAGGAGGTGAGTCCATCAGACTACTTAAGTACCAAGCTCTCTCGGATCTAATCCTAAACATGCACACCGCCATTGCCACACTCTAACATCGCGTATATTTTTAGGTTACCATTGTAATTATGTTCCTTTTAAAAAAACACATTTAAATTTGAAAAACGTTACCATAGTAGAAGCCTTGTTTGTAATTGTGTTACTTTGTAATCAATTTATGTTATTGAAAACGAACCCTAGATCTAGCCCATTTTGATAGTTACTATAAATTAAGTTCATCATAATAAGATATAAATCAAAAACCCAAAGAAAAATAATAAAGCGGCCTTATTACATAGTAAAAACCAAATCATCAAGTAAATGAAAAATGAAGTCCAATTCACCAGAAGAAAACCATATTGCAGAACGAGTGGCCACTCCGAATCCCTCGCAGCTCCAAGCCCACTATGGTTGGGGATTACCTGCATGGATGAAAATAGGGGATGAGTTTGGGGAAACTCAGTATGTAAAATTAACCCAACCATAGCCCATATCAGCTCAACCCACAGAAACAGAATAAATCGGCCTTAGCCCAGAACAGAATACAGAATTAAGCCCATAGGCCCATAACAGATCAGATCAGATATCTCATGTATATGCAAAACCCAACCCATAACCAACCACATGCACCCCCTTACCAACCTTTCACCATGTGGGGAGACTACTCGACCCACCCAACCGCTACACGCCTCAGATATATGCAGCATGGCTGCCAAAACAGATAATGTGACAGAGTCACCAGATACAGATAATCGTGGCAGAGCCACCAGAAAAGAAATATGTAGTAGAGCCACCAGATCAGATAATTGTGGCATAGCCACCAGGACGCTTCCTCCAAAATATAACCCATGTCCCCATGCAACAAAGATTCATTCATGGCATACAACATACAGATTTAAATCAACATGCTTTTCAGACAAAATTAACCCTAGGGGCATATCGGTCATTTACACCTAGGGGTATCATGGTAATTTTTCATACATAAGGGTATTATAGTAATTTAGCTACTTTTAGGGTTTTCATGCATATCCTAACCATTTACGTACTATCAGAACACTTACCGCGCATACTTACCGAATTGGGCCCGTTGGCCCATGAACCCAATTTTTGGCCCATTAAGCCCAAATTATCAAAATGCACGAAATCGCGCGTACTGTAGTTTGTTACTTTAGATTACCAAATATACAAACCCAACTATCTTGCGAGCATTCGCACACTCGCAAATTCCCAAAATACTGACTTTTCGGCATTTCAGCTTTTCGGCTTTTGCCAATCTAATCTATGAGAGGGTGTTAGTTACGCACCTGTTTTATGACGATTCGCTAACGAGATCCACGCACAACTGCCTACAAATAGATTACTAATACATTAATCTACCTACTAAAACGAACTATAACTAACCCCTTACCACATTCGGCCCAAAGCACTTTGGCACTAGCGAACCTACCTTTGCCGAAACTAGCGTTTGTGTTTAGATTCAGTCGTTTCCCCTTGTCCAAGCTTTTGATCAGCAGCCTCTGAATCGCATTATCATCATAATAAACAATTGTCACAATCCCTTAGAGCCTTAAAGCCCAATCGACAGCCTCCCTAAGCCTTTAGGGATTTCAGCTTTTCTAAATCCCGAAATAAAGAATAGATTCGAAAACTTACCACCAGTTTCTTCAGTCAACGATTTCACTTAAGCTTTTATTTGATTTCGGTGTAGATCTAACCCTCAAATCCTAACAGAATTTGATCCTTTAATGATCTAAGAATTCGGTTATGCCCCTAAAATATGGGGTTTTCAGCTTTTACTATAGTGAAGAAGAGATGAGGGATTTTGTAGTGGTTTTGTCGACAGAGGTTTGGGGCTTAGAGAAAGAAAGAGTTGATCAAAAAGGATGAAGAAAGACGAAAAAGAAATCAATAGGTTTGCTAGGAGAATTCGCACAGACAATATGAACCTTCGGGTTTTCGGCTTTTGTGATATTCAGCTGTAAGGCTTAAAAATAAAAAGAATAAGGAAATGGTGAAGAGTAAAGTGGTAGAGGGATTCGGCTATGGAGAAAGAAGAGGATAAGGTAGGTGGAGAGAAAAAATAAAGAAAAGAGGAGAAGGAAGGATGGTCAGAGAATCGGCTCAACACATCCAAATGCCGAATTTCCCACTACTACAATACCTAGCCGAATTTCCCATGCTAAAGTCCCTTGGCCGACCACCTCTTCCTCCTTGATCAGCTCCTAGATTTCCTCCCTTATCTTTATCCTTATTCAATCCCCTTTTCATCTTAAACTCTCCCTAAGAGAGTTCCCCCTTGAGTTCCATCACCTCCCCTTTTTTGTGCACAAAAAAATAAACACCTTATTTGCTTGTCTTGCGACTTAAACCTAGGCTCTTCGTACCCTTTTACACACCACTTTTATAGCCTTCCCAGTGGCGCCACATGCCACTTTTCCACTTTCATCCTTATGTCTTATTTTACCCAAATAATATTTAAGACCCCTGTTAACCAGAACCCCCTTTTCCTTTATGGATTAAAATTAATTAAACCTCGGACTTAATCTTAAACTTGGGCTTTTTAGAGGCCCACTAACATACTTAGACCTACGCCAAGCAGTTAAAACATAAAAATTCCAAAATTCACCAAAATTAACAGAAGTCCTGAAAATTGGGGCGTTACAACTCTACCCTCCTTAAAGAAATTTCGTCCTCGAAATTTACCTGGTCTAAACAAATGAGGGTATTGTTGTTGCATCGCCTCTTCCGGCTCCCAAGTAGCTTCCTCTCTACCATGATTATGCCAAAGCACCTTCACTAAGGGGACAGATTTCCTTCTAAGGACCTTAACATCTCGAGCCAGTATCTGCACAGGCTCCTCCTCGAATGTCAAATCAGTTTGACCGTCGATTTCTGCAACTGGCACGACATGAGCAGGATCAGAATGATAGCGTCGTAACATGGAGACGTGAAAAACATCGTGAATCCTGTCTAGTTTTGGAGGAAATTCCAACTGATAAGCCACTGGGCCTACTCGCTTCAAAACCCGATAAAGCCCAATGCACTGCGAACTCAACTTGCCTTTCTTACCAAACCTCAATATCTTCTTCCAATGAGAAACCTTTAAGAAGACCATATCCCCTACTGAGTACTCAATCTCCTTACGCTTCAAATCTGCATACGATTTTTGCCTATCAGATGCTTCTTTTAAACGATCCCTAATTATTCTGACCTTATCCTCAGTATCAGCCACCAATTCTGGTCCAAGAACTTGTCGCTCCCATAGCTCCATCCAGCAACTAGGTGTACGACACATTCGTCCATACAGTGTTTCATACGGTGCCATTCGAATACTTGCCTGATAACTATTATTGTATGCAAATTCTGCCAATGGTAAGTAATCCTCCCAACTACCTCGAAAGTTAATCACGCATCCCCTTAACATGTCCTCCAGAATCTGAATGACCCTTTCCGACTGACCATCAGTTTGGGGATGGAAAGTCGTACTGAACTTCAACCGCGTCCCCAACGCCTCATGCAACCTTTTCCAAAACCGAGATGTGAATCTGGGATCCCGGTCAGAGATAATCGAAACTAGGACTCCATGAATTCGTACAATCTCCGCCACATACAACTTGGCTAACTTTTGAAGCGAAAAGTCAGTATGTACTGGTATGAAATGGGCCGATTTGGTCAACCTATCCACAATCACCCATACCAAGTCTTTCTTCGATGGTGTCAACGGCAACCCACTTACAAAGTCCATGGTTATCCTCTCCCACTTCCAAAGTGGTATCTTCACCGGCTGTAACAGTCCAGAAGGTAATTGATACTCAGCTTTCACTTGTTGGCATGTCAAACATTTTCCTACAAACTCCATTACTTCTCGCTTAAGTCCAGGCCACTAGTACAATTCTCGCAAGTCGTGATACAACTTATTCCCTCCAGGATGCATGGCACATAGTCCCCCATGAGCTTCCTTCAATATTGTCTGCCTTAAATCAGAATCCTTCGGAACACAAATTCTTCCTCGGAAACACAGAACTCCACTACCATTTAAACCGAACTCCGAAGTTCCTCTTTCCTTAACTTGTTGAAAACGAGCGACCAAAGACTCATCTTCCCACTGCTTTTCCTTAATCTGGTCCACCTAGGTTGGCCTTACTTGCAATTCAGCCAACAAACTGCCATCATCATACAGATTCAAACAAGCAAACATTGCTCTCAGATCAGATACGGTTCTACGACTCAAAGCATCAGCTACCACATTAGCCTTGCCTGGGTGATACTCGATCGAACAGTTATAATCCTTAAGCAACTCAATCCATCTCCTTTGCCTAATGTTCAGCTCCTTCTGAGTCAACAAGTACTTAAGACTCTTATGGTCCATGTATATAATACATCTTTCTCCGTACAAGTAATGTTTCCAAATCTTGAGTGCAAATATCACTGTTGCCAACTCCAAATCATGCGTAGGATAGTTCCCCTCATGAGGCTTAAGCTGTCGTGATGCATATGCAACCACCTTACCCTCCTGCATTAACACGCAGCCCAAACCTACATGTGATGCGTCACTGTACACAGTAAAATCTTTCCCAAACTCTGGCTGAATTAACACAAGTGCTTCAGTCAGAACTTTCTTCAACTTCTCAAAAGCTTCCTGCTGGGTCTCAGTCCATACAAACGGTACCCCTTTCCTTATGAGTTTTTTCAGAGGTGCAGCCAACATAGAAAAACATTCCACAAACCTTCTGTAGTATCCTGCCAATCCTAAAAAACTCCGTATTTCTGACACTGACCTAGGCGGCTTCCACTCTAAAACCGCTTTAATTTTTTGAGGGTCCACATTAATCCCCTCAGCAGAGACCACATGTCCTACGAAGGTTACCTCCCTCAACCAAAATTCACACTTGCTGAACTTCGCATAAAGTTCCTTCTCTCTTAACACTTGTAGCACTATACGGAGATGCTCATCATGCTTTGCTTCAGTTTCAGAATATACCAAAATATCCTCAATAAAGACGACTACGAACTGATCCAAAAATGGTTGCAACACACGATTCATCAGATCCATAAATGCTGCAGGAGCGTTTATCAGCCCAAACGGCATAACCAAAAACTTGTAATGACCATACCGAGTCCTGAATACCGTCTTATGGATATCTGACTCCTTAATCCTTAACTGATGATATCCAGACCGAAGGTCGATCTTAGAAAATATAGAAGCCCCTCTAAGCTGGTCAAATAGATCGTCAATCCTTGGCAGTGGATACTTATTCTTAATTGTCAGTTTATTCAACTGGCGATAATCAATGCACATCCGCATTGTACCATCCTTCTTCTTCATGAATAGCACCGGTGCTTCCCATGGAGACACACTTAGCCTAATGAAACCCCTATCCAACAACTCTTGAATTTGTGCCTTTAGCTCCACCAACTCCTTCGGTGCCATTCTATACGGTGCGATAGACACTGGCACCATTTCAGGCAACAAGTCGATTCCAAACTCCACTTCTCGGTTTGGAGGCAATCCTAGAAGCTCCTCTGGAAACACATCTTCAAATTCCTTTACAGTCCTAACCTTGTCCACTGTCAGCCCTTTCTCTTTCAACTGACTTACAAATGCCAAATAGGCCTCACAACCTTTTCGAATCCACTTTTTGGCCCTCAATACCGACACCACATTAGACAAATAATCCCTTCGCTCACCTATCATCATAACCTCCTCACCCTCCGTGGTCCTTAACACCATTCATTTTGCAGCACAATCCAAAGTCGCCCTATGCTTAAAAAGCCAATCCATTCCCAGAATAAGGTCAAACTCTCCGAACGGTAACTCCATCAGATCTCCAGGAAAAACCTTGCCTTGAGTTTCTAAGGGTACCTTCCTATACAGTTTGTCTATCCTAATCAAGTGACCCAAAGGACTTAACACAGATACCCCACTCACAATCTTCTCAGAGTGCACACCCAACGACCCAGATATGGCACATGCAACATAGGAATGAGTAGATCCAATATCCACTAAAGCAGTATATAGCATGCTAGAAATCAAGAACATACCAGTTATGACGTCAGGTGCGTCGCCCTCCTCTCGACGACGAGCTGCATATACCAAAGCTGGCTGTCGAGCTTCAGCATTTCTGACACCCCTACCAGGTGCCCCTCGACCTCAACCATTTTCGTTTCCACCCCTACCTTGTCCACGTCCTCTCGGTGGTTGTGGTCCACCTCTCATGGGTTGAACAACCCTCTGTACAGCAACCTGAGCCTGCTCCGCTCTCTGAGGGCAGTCCTTAACTCTATGTTCCATAGATCCGCATCGGAAACATGCACCGGAACGTTTCCTACACTCACCCAAATTTACCTTACCACAGTCTCCACAGATTGGTGGTCTAACCACATTCATTGGCACTGCTCGCAATGGTTCCTCCACCCTTGCTCTCTTAACATTCCTATCAGCACCACCCGAGGGTCCTGAGTCCCTCCGAAAACGGTTTCGATCCTTCTCCTGATTCTGCTTTTCAGCCCGCTTAACCTCCTCTGCTATCTTTGCCTTCACCACCAAGACCGCAAAGTCTCGCTCCCTCTGCGGAGCAATCAACACCCTCAGGTCATCCCTAAGACCATCCTCGAAGTGCACACTTCGCTCATATTCTGTAGCAACTATGCCCACGGCATACCGGCTCAACCTCAGAAACTCGGCCTCGTACTCGACAACTGTCCTACCTCCTTGCACCAGATTCAAGAATTCCTTCCTGCGAGCGTCCACATAACTTGCCCCAACATACTTGCCTTTAAAGGCCGTCTTAAACAGTTCCCAAGTTACCCTATCAGCTGGGGTTCCTTCTCTCACAGTGAGCCACCACTGGTAAGCCTCGTCCCGTAGCAACGATACAGCGCCCTTCAATTTCTGCTCCACAGAGCAATCTAAGTCATCCATAATTTGTTCTGTGGCCTCCAACCAATATTCTGCCACATTTGGGGCGATACCTGACACACCCCTAAAGATCTCCGCTCCGTTGGCCCGGAGTCGTTCAGAAATAGATCCCCGAACTCCGTTGCACGTACTTGCCCCAGCAACCCTTTCCAAAACACGAAGCATTGCCTGCGACAGGGCGTCATCCCCGGCACCACGATCATGAGACTCCACTTCCGTTACCGATGGTACCAGTGCATCTACCGCCGACATATGTCCCGAAGACGAAGATACTGCTCAAGCCCTTCCTCGGCCACGTCCACGGCCTCTTCCACGAGTGGCTCTTGTACTCATATCGTATTATCTATTTACGAATTTTATGCATTAATAAAATTCCAATGTTAATTACAGATGTTTTATGAATCGGACAGTATTTCAGAGATTGTTTTCGCAGAACCGAGGTCTAGCTACAGTTTCAGTCTCTTATCAAATTTTCATATGGTCTTAGTATTATCCTATCTAGAGTATCCTAGCAGACTTTTAGTACAGATGGATAATCCAGAAAAATATTCAAAGAAATTCAGAATGATACTTACAGGCTTGGGCCGGAGATTTGGAATGCCACCTTCAGAAGATCCAAATTTTAAAAACCAAGAACTTCTTTCAAATTTTTTTCTTTTTTTCTTTTTTTAAACTTTTTTTGTAAACCCATTCTACAGCCGAGTTGTTGCAACTTGGCTCTGATACCACTAAATGTAACATCCCGAACTCGGTCTAGACGTTATAACCGGATCCGACATGCCACACCAAAACTTTAAAACATTTTTCCATTCTTAGTCTAGAAAATCGTACTTGATGTGCAAAGGATTAATTCATTAAGGGTTAAAGTTAATGGAAGCTGTGCACCAGGTAGGAAACCGAAAAAGAAGAGGTGAGTCCATCAGACTACTTAAGTACCAAGCTTTCTCGGATCCAATCCTAGACATGCACACCGCCATTGCCATACTCTAACATCGCGTATATTTTTAGGTTACTATTGTAATTATGTTCCTTTTAAAACAAAACACATTTAAATTTGAAAAACGTTACCATAGCAGAAGCCTTGTTTGTAATCGTGTTACTTTGAAATCAATTTATGTTTTTGAAACCGAACCCCAAATCTAGCCCATTTTGATAGTTACTATAAATTAAGTTCATCATAATAAGATATAAATCAAAAACCCAAAGAAAAATAATAAAGCGGCCTTATTACATAGTAAAAACCAAATCATCAAGTAAATGAGAAATGAAGTCCAATTCACCAGAAGAAAACCATATTGCAGAACGAGTGGCCACTCCGAATCCCTCGCAGCTCCAAGCCCACTATGGTTGGGGATTACCTGCATGGATGAAAATAGGGGATGAGTTTGGGGAAACTCAGTGTGTAAAATTAAACCAACCATAGCCCATATCAGCTCAACCCACAGAAACAGAATAAATCGGCCTTAGTCCAGAACAGAATACAGAATTAAGCCCATAGGCCCATAACAGATTAGATCAGATATCTCATGTATATGCAAAACCCAACCCATAACCAACCACATGCACCCCCTTACCAACCTTTCACCATGTGGGGAGACTACTCGACCCACCCAACCGCTACACGCCTCAGAAATATGCAGCATGGCTGCCAGAATAGATAATGTGACAGAGTCACCAAATACAGATAATCGTGGCAGAGCCACCAGAATAGAAATATGTGGCAGAGCCACCAGATCAAATAATTGTGGCATAGCCACCAGGACGCTTCCTCCAAAACATAACCCATGTCCCCATGCAACAAAGATTCATTCGTGGCATACAACATACAGATTTAAATCAACATGCTTTTCAGACAAAATTAACCCTAGGGGCATATCGGTCATTTACACCTAGAGGTATCATGGTAATTTTCCATACCTAAGGGTATTATAGTAATTTAGCTACTTTTAGGGTTTTCATGCATATCCTAACCATTTACGTACCATCAGAACACTTACCGCGCATACTTACCGAATTGGGCCCGTTGGCCCATGAACCCGATTTTTCGCTCATTAAGCCCAAATTATCAAAATGCACGAAATCGCGCGTACTGCAGTTTGTTACTTTAGATTACCAAATATACAAACCCAACTATCTTGCGAGCATTCGCACACTCGCAAATTCCAAAAATACTGACTTTTCGGCTTTTCGGCATTTCAGCTTTTGCCAATCTAGTCTATGAGAGGGTGTCAGTTACACACCTGTTTTATGACGATTTGCTGACGAGATCCATGCATGAACTGCCTACAAATAGATTATTAATACGTTAATCTACCTACTAAAACAAACTATAACTAACCCCTTACCACATTCGGCCCAAAGCACTTTGGCACTAGCGAACCTACCTTTGCCGAAACTAGCGTTTGTGTTTAGATTCAGTCGTTTCCCCTTGTCCAAGCTTCTGATCAGCAGCCTCTGAATCGCACTATCATCATAATAAACAATTGTCACAATCCTTTAGAGCCTTAAAGCCCAATCGACAGCCTCCCTAAGCCGTTAGGGATTTCGGCTTTTCTAAATCCCGAAATAAAGAATAGATTCGAAAACTTACCACCAGTTTCATCAATCAATGATTTCACTTAAGCTTTTATTTGATTCCGATGTAGATCTAACCCTCAAATCCTAGCAGAAGTCGATCCTTTAATGATCTAAGAATTCGGCTATTCCCCTAAAATATGGGGTTTTCGGCTTTTAATACTGTGAAGAAGAGATGAGGGTTTTTGTAGTGGTTTTGTCGACAGAGGTTTGGGGCTCAGAGAAAGAAAGAGTTGATCACAAAGGATGAAGAAAAACGAAAAAGAAATCAATAGATTTGCTAGCAGAATTCGGCACAGACAATATGAACCTTCGGGTTTTCGGCTTTTGTGATATTCGGCTGTAAGGCTTAAATATAAAAAGAATAAGGAAGTGGTGAAGAGTAAAGTGGTAGAGGAATTCGGCTATGGAGAAAGAAGAGGAGAAGGTAGGTGGAGAGAAAAAATAAAGAAAAGAGGAGAAGGAAGGATGGTCAGAGAATTGGCTCAACACACCCAAATGCCGAAATTCCTACTACTACAATACCTAGCCGAATTTCCCATGCTAAAGTCCCTTGGCC
The DNA here is from genome assembly GCF_007990345.1 of Gossypium hirsutum. NCBI lineage: Eukaryota > Viridiplantae > Streptophyta > Magnoliopsida > Malvales > Malvaceae > Gossypium > Gossypium hirsutum. The sequence continues at coordinate 64,762,645 of NC_053432.1, read as the reverse complement.
AGCCACCTCTTGCTCCTTGATCAGCTCCTAGATTTCCTCCCTTATCTTTATCCTTATTCAATCCCCTTTTCATCTTAAACTCTCCCTAAAAGCGTTCCCCCTTGAGTTCCATCACCTCCCCTTTTTTGTGCACAAAAAAAAATAAACACCTTATTTGCTTGTCTTGCGGACTCGAACCTGGGCTCTTCCTACCCTTCTACACGCCACTTTTATAGCCTTCCGAGTGGCGCCACATGCCACTTTGCCACTTACTTCCTTATGTCTTATTTTACCCAAATAATATTTAAGACCCCTGTTAACCAGAACCCCCTTTTCCCTTATAGATTAAAATTAATTAAACCCCGAACTTAATCTTAAACTTGGGCTTTCTAGAGGCCCACTAACATACTTAGACCTACGCCAAGCAGTTAAAACACAAAAATTCCAAAATTCACCAAAATTAACAGAAGTCTCGAAAATTGGGGCGTTACACCAATAAAATAAAAGAAAAAAAATAACAGTCCATTTATAAGGCCAGAGAGCCCAAAAAAATTATTACAAGCCCAAATACAAAGAGAGGCCCAAAGGCCCAAAATCCTAATCTTTCAGCAGAAACCCTAGTTCCCTAAGGCTAACCATACCGCAACCTCCACCTCGTCAACAAGCTCGTCCCCCAAGGTTTGACTCCTCGTTTGCCCCTTCACCGAAATGGCAAGGCGTGGCTCCCCAGCGTTGTTGGCCTTGCCATGGATACCTACAAAGAAAGAACAAAAAAGCAGAAATAGCACAAAAGCAGAATGCAGAGTAGAAACAAAAAAGAAAAAGAAAAATGAAATTTTGTAATTAAAATGGCTATAAAAGCCAAACTCTTGTAAGATTCAAAGGCAGTGAGAAATACAAAAAAATGAGATTTTGAAATAATAGAGAACAAACAAAACAAAAGGTAGTTTATTTTTCATATTTTTTATTTTTAAAAAAAGGCATAATAAAGAACAAATCAAACCCTTTTACCTGTTGTTTTGCCTTCTATCGTTGTCGGAGACCATCTCCAACCACGAATACCTTAGAGTCTGTTAGGGATCTGCTGAGGGTTCAATGAACGCGCAAGGCTGAGATTTTTTTTTTCTTCATTCTAATTTTTAAAAGGCATTAGCCTTCAGATCTAGCTCCTACAGGGTTAAATGAGGCAAAAAAATGATTTTTTTTGTAACTTCGTCCACCGAAGGCTATGGTCGCTGTCGCTAATGACCGATGGACACGGCGGGGCTACGACGATCCTATGGCCTAACTTAGGGACTCATTTAGAGAAAAAAAGGAAAAATGGATTTTTTTTTAAACACAGGAGAAGTGAAATATTTTTCAAAATTTTTTGGCTTATATAGGGCCTCGATGCGACGCCATTTTGGCCTCGCTTTAGAAGCCCCAAAACGGAGTCGTTTTGAAGTACAACCCGAATGCCCAACCCGAATCTCCTCTAGGATCCAAGTGTTTTTCACATTGAGGGGATAATTTCCATTTTGGTCCTTTCGCTTTTTTAGTCTTTTTTAATTTCATCCGATTCCCTTTTTATTTGTTTTAATTACACCCCTTTAATTTTATTTTCTTACAGATCAGTCCCTTGACCCACTGTTGACCCACTAAGGGAATGACATGTGTACTGGGTTGGGAAAAATCATTCTTTGAGTCCCTATACTTTTCTTTTTATTTTAATTTGATCATTTATGTTCTGTTTTTGTTTCTTTAAATTTATACTTTAAATTTTATCACATTTTCAATTTGGTCCCCTAAGTCACTGACAACCACTTTAAATGTGACACGTGTGCACTTGTTGGGATAATTTCCCTCTGAATCCCCATGTTTTTTCTATTCTATTTTTAATTTAATCCTTTATTTTTGGATTCTTTGTAATTTATTCTTTAAATTTTATCACAGTTTTGATTAAGTCTTACTTTAAGTTTTCTTTATTATTTTTAGCATTTTTCAAATTTATTATTTACATTTTTCCCCTTTGAATAATGCAATTTTTATTTTCATCTTTGATTTTTTATTTTTCATTTTATTATTAAGTATGGTATTAATCACATCATAATCGTTATTGTTATTATCATTATCATCAATTTGTGTCGCTATTATTATAGTTGCATTATTACTATTTGATTATCATGATCTACCATTATTTTGTTCTTATATTATTATTTTACAATACTCATTTCAAATTTTATCTATGTTTTATTTACTTTTTATGTAGTTATTTTATTTTCTTATAATTATTACCATGTTAACCATTATGCTTAGATATATTTATTCTTTAACAGCCCGTTTTTCAGTGGTGTCGAAAATAGTGACTTCAGGGCCACCAATTCCAACGATTAAATTTGTAAATATTATATTTAATATTTATGAGTTAATTGTGATTTTAAAAAGGTTTTTGATATAGTGATTTTTGTTGTATAAATGATTTATTAAGTTCAAGTGGTTTTAGAAAATGAGGTATTGGGACCTCGTTTCTATAAACTGAGCTGTAAATATTTTCATAAATATTTACGGAGTGTCATTAAGGTGATATTAAATTTTTGTTGAAAATTTTAATGTTTCGATAGTTAATTAATTAAAAAGGACTAGATCACGTAAAGTGCAAAACTTGTGTTCTATTAGCTAAAGGTATTATATAGCTATAGAACTTTAAAGTGGAAGTTTTTATCTGGTAATTTGACCATTGAAGGTGATAGTGGATGTGCATGGCTTGGCAATTGTGTAATTTTTGAAGTTAGGTAAGGGTAATTTAGCAATTAAGTAATAAATGATAAATTAAATAAAACAAAGTTGTCATCTTTCATTCTCTCTTTCAACCGAAAATACCAGCAAAAAGAAGCAATGGAAGCTTGAAATTTTTGGCTAATTATATCCCTTGCATGTAAGTGAATTTTGAGTTCGTTTTTAATGATTTTTATGTTTTTGAGATCGCTGCAACTAGGTCTAGCTAGCCCGTACCCTCAATTTTGAAACTGTTAAAGATTTTGAATGTTTCCATTGATTAATCTTGTGATTTTTTATGTTATATGATGAATTTGGAATGTTGATTTATATTTAAAAGTATTTTGTTAAGTGATTTTGTTGAATTTTTTATTAGGTACTAATTTGTTAAATTAATAAAAGTACAAGGATTTAATGTGAAATTTTTGCATAAATGGGTTGTTTTGGATACCATGAACATTCGGCTAAGCTCAATTCTGGGTAAAAGAAAAAGGTTAATTTGCATGTTTTAGGCTTGGGACTAAATTGAATAAAAGTAAAACTTTAGGGGCGCAATTTTGTAAAAATTTCAAAAATGACCAAATTGTATGAAATGAATTGTTGTATTGTCTAAATTAATATATTAAATGAAATATTAATTTAGATCAAGATCGGGTGGAAAATCGAGGAACATAGAAAATTACTAAAATGCCCTTGAACTTTGGTATTTCTGCAATTTAGCCACGTAAGTTTGTATGAACTATGCTATGTATATTGTTGATTAAATTGAATGGTATTATATGAATTTTATTGAAAATGAAACTATATATAGATGTTATTATACAATTAGCTTATAATGAAACGAGAAAAATTCAACGATGCATGACGAGAATCGAGTATCATTTGAACCTTAGGAATATTTAGGTTACAAATGACATGTCATTAGGAGTTACCGTGTTTCGGGTGCTAGTCTTGTACGTCCTATTGATGATTGAGTTTCTGACATGTGTTGCAGTTACTTGACAGTTTGTTTGAGCAGCACCATGTAGCTACGTTCTAACCGACAGCTTGTGTGAGCAGACCCATATATGGCTCAAAAGAGAGCACTGATATGAGATATGTGATAGTAGTGGCTTCGACCACATGTTGGCACTTAGTGTGCAAGATTTTCGTGTATCCGATATTATTCTAGTGGTGCAATAGGAAATGTTTTGTTATGAGACAATATGAGTTCGATACGAACTACTATAGGTATATACATGAAATACATGGAAATGATGGACACGATATATTGATATATTAAAATGGATGATATATGTATATGATAAAACGGTAAGATAATGATATGAATCATGACATGTACACATATGAATATCTTTAATGTGTTGTTACATGGTAATTATGAAAGTTAAGACGAGTAATAAACTAAAGTGTGACATGTTGAGAAAATAAGGTTACCAATGTCGAATTTATATGAAATGTGTTCAAGTATACTAACATGTGTTGTTGTTTGATGCTTAGGCAAGTGCCAAATTGTTGGTTGAATGGTATTATGTTTACTTATAAGTTCCATTGGAATGGTAAGGGCTCAAATGAAAATATGTTTGTACTTATAAAAAAGTGGTAAGTTTAAATTATACATTTTTTTATGAAATGGCTTATCATGTGATTAATTCGAAAAGGGCTATGTTTAAATGTACTAGCTTGTGGCTATGGTTGAATGATATGCTTATGTCTTATGTGTTATGCATATGGAACGGGTGTGGAAAGTAATGAAATACAAAAGAAAAAAAAGAAATTTGGAAGAGTTTAAAGTTGTTTAAAATCATACTATGTTAGAGATAACATGTATAAGTGATACTGTGGATTTACTTATTTTGTGAGTTGTTGAATTTGGTTCCATAAATCATATGGTATCGGTATATGATTATTCTTGATATGTATAAATTTCATGTTGGAAATGGATTGATCTGATTAAAGTTTATACAAGCTTACTAAGCATTCATCGCTTATGTAGTTATTTTTCTCTACTTTACAGATTATCGGAAGCTCGATCGGGTTGGAAGCTCGTTGGAGATTTATCACACTATCCAGCGATTATATTGGTAGATATTGATGTCTTGGTTAAGGTTATAATGGCATGTATAGGTATTTTGGCTAATGTTGACATATGTGTTTTGGTTGTTGATATGGTCATTTGGGTTGGCTTGACTTATGGCATTTTGGTAGTGTAATGAATTTAGTTTTGGCATGGAAATATTAGCTTTAAAATGATAAATAGTTGTTTTGCTATGTTTCAATGATGGAAGAAAAAATGAAAGTCTAAATATACATATTGTAAATGTCTTGTGGAAGACGTAAACGTGGTAACTGGTACTTTTTTATGAATGGCTTATATGACTATTAATGCTAATGGTTCAATGGTATACTTAGTATATAACGCCCAAAATTTTATATTATTGTTCTATTAAATTGTGACACAATGATGTATCTACTTTAGTAGTTAAGTGTTTTGGGAGAGTCTTAGGTTCAAGCCATGCCTTTGTTAAATTTTTGGAATTTCTAAAGTAATCCCTAACCTTGCTCAGTAGGCTTAAGTTTAATTATTAGTAAGAATATATTAGAATGGGCCTACTGGCCTGATGGTGTGTGTTGGGGTGCTAAAGGTCTTGTGTTCAAGTGTGGGTAGGAGCTTTATTTTATTTTTTATTTTTTTGTTACTTGTGCCGTGTGAGAGTTTAAAGGGGGTAAAATACAATAATGGTTGATTGAAGTTTGAATTTGGTTGTTGAGGGATAGTGGGAGTGTCCTGGACGGTTTTTAGGAGAAAAATAAAGGATTAAGGGTGGTTATCATATTTTCTGTCAGTCCTTTCTTTTTCCCAAAAATCTGCACGTTTTTCCCTTCCATTCTCCTTGCCAAAATTCTCCTCTCTACTTCACTATCATCATCGTTTCTTTTATTTTTATTTTTATTCGTTCTTTCTGCAAGAAAGTGTCTGAGGATCCTAATTTTTGTGCTTTTGAACCTTGTTGGTAAGTTTTTTAAATGCATTTTGTATTGATAATGAATATTCTGTTAATAGGGGGCTAACTTTTGGTATTTAAGTGGAAGATAAGATTCGGTGGTCAGCCAATCGGGGTTTGAGTGTTACGAAATTACCGTTACTTATTCAAGGTAAGGACTTCGTTAGATTAAAGGGAGTGTTCCTTTTTATGGTAGTTTTTAGAATCGCGAATGAAGTGATTAATTGAATGGTATTTTGGTCAAATATAGGTTCTAGAGTGTTCGGGGTTCGTTTCATCATCAAACTGTAACAGGTATGTACTCGAAATGAAAAAATGGGATTCGATGAAAAGCTGAAAAAGCTTACTGTCTGTGTGACAGAACATAAGCGTGTGATCGATGAGTCAGGCCATGAACACATGACACAGACAAGTAATAGCTAGGCAGGCTATGTGCGACACACGGGCTAGACTGGATTGGGCCCTGTGGGCCCATACGGGTAGTCCATATTGGCGTGTGGGATTCTGGGCCAAGTAGTGTGATCCACACAGCCAAGGCAAATTGGAGCCATGTGGGCCACACGAGCGTGTGGACCCACACAGGCTGGCCACATGGGTGTGTGAGCCTATTTTTTTGAAATATTCTGTAAGGTTGTACGGATCACCCTAGTTGACTATGGACCTACTGTGGGGTTAGTAAGTTTTACTTAGACCCCTCATTATGTGATCTGATTGTAGGGTGCCTGACTGAGCATGATATCTGTACTGAACTGAATGTGTGTTATGTTATTAGCATATTTGCATGTCATTTATGGTATGTTGCATTGCATCGGGGTGGGTTGATGATATTCAAAAGAAGTATCTGAAAGGCTTTTAAGCCTGTTATTTGGCAGCTCAACTGCAACCTTCTGATTATGTGCCGCATTTCAATACAACACAGTGTGTAGAGATGGGTGGGTTGATTTAATCCCCACATGGTGTGTAGGGCTGGACGGAGATGGTGTATAGAGGCTAGTGGGTAGGACTCTTATTTACTGTATCTGTATTCTGTATCTGATATGGGTCAATACCCTGATATAATTGTGAAACTGTATCTGATTGGGTAAAGGCCCAAACCGAATCTGTAATGGGCTCAGGCCCAGCCTATATTTGACTGTATTCTGATATGATCTATATGTTTTTTCTGTGGAGATTACACACTCAGTTTGCGAAAACTCACCCTTTCTGTTTAATCTGTACAGGTAATCCCCAGACTTGACGGATCGGTACAACGGAGGACTCGAGGTGGTCACATAAATTTTAGTCTGTTTTTCGTAAATTTTGCAAATTTTATTACTTATTTAGGGGTTTGATGTAAATTTTGGACTTGGACTGTTTGGTTTTAAATTTGGGACTTTATATTGTTCTCATAGGTCTCTAAACTGCAACTCAACAAAACACGAGTTCTCTCTAAAAACTAAGGTTTTTCCTAAATATTAATGGTTTTTCTTAAAATAGTTGGTTATAAAAGCTTCCGCTTAAAAGACAAGTTTTGAAGCAAATCACCTAGAGCACGTTCTTTCAAATGAAATAAAAACTACTAAACTGGAATAGTTTTTAACTTCACAAGTTCGATTTCAAAAATCCATTTCATGTAACATTGCTAGATTCAGGCATAACATCTAGGCCAGGTTTGGGGCTGTTACATAGTATCATTTGGTATGTTATAGTAAGTAAATTCAATAGTATGTAGTGATCCAAACTTAGTTAGAAGTTAATCAATTATTTTGGCCAAATTGAGTACATGGTTATACATGTTTTAATGTTGTCATTTGAGGTGCCTTTGGGCATATTGGTTGGATGTTACTACATCATATGTGTTTGGCTTGATTTTGCATGATTATGGTGCCTTTTGAGGGCTTATGTATATGTGAAAAAAGGGATTATAGGTACATGTTGAAAAGGGTGAGAAAAAAGGCTTGTAAAATAACCTATTTTAGTCCACACAGGCGTGTGTCTCAGCCGTGTGTGACATACAGTCGTGTGTCCCCTATAGTTTTCAAAGGGTTACAAGTCAGGTTTTACACGGCCAAGCACAGGCCTGGCCCACGGGCATGTGGCTTGGCTGTGTGACCCAAGTCAGTGAGTTACACGAGCACAGACACGGGCTGGGACACGGCTCTGTGTCCCTATTTCGAATACCTACACGGCCTAAGACACAGGCGTGTCTTTTGGCCGTGTGAGTCACATGGCCTACCCACACAGCTGTGTGACCTCTGTAGTTTGTATATTTTCATCTTTTCCCTAAAATTTTGATATGTTTATGATTTAGTCCCGATTTGTTTCTAATGTGTTTTTAGGGCCTCTACGGCTCATAAGGGACAATATGTATGCTATTGATTGGATTTTTCTGTGATTGATTATATGAATTAAATGTTTTTAAAATTTTTGATATTTCTTAAATGTAAACTCCAGTAATGCTCTGTATGTAACGGCCTATTTTCAATGGAATCAAAATAGTAGTTTCGGGACCACAAATCTGATATCGTAAAATTTATTTTAATATTATTTGGTGGTCTACAACATTTTAAAATTATGGTATAAAAATTTTGTTAAGAAATTTTATCGTTTGTATGCTCAATTTGTGAAAAAGAACTAAATCGCATAAAGTGTGAAAGTTGTGTTCTATTTGTTAAATGTGTTAAATAGCTATAGAAATTTAAAGTGGAGGTCCTTATGTGGTAATTAGATCACTAATTAAGTTAGTGGATGTGCATAGTGTAACACCCCTCACCCGTATTCAACGTAAGAATAGAGTTACGAAGCATTACTAAACTTATCACACATTTAAACATACATTTCACACACAATATAATCAATTCAATTACAATTCAATCACAACCAAAAATATTGTCCCTAATACGAGCCTACGAGGCCCTAAACATGCATTAGGAGTGGTTCAGGACTAAACCGATAATTTGGAAACACCTAGAACACTTGGAAAATTTTTCTCAAAAAAAAAGGGGACAGATGCCCGTGTGGCCCGGCTGTGTGGACATTCGAAATGGAAGCACGTGGTCGTATCCCAACCTGTGTCTAACCCCGTGTAACTCTTTGACTTGGGTCACAAAGCCAACACACACGCCAGTGTCGCTAGCTCGTATGCCCTAAAAATGGACATACACGCCTGTGCATCATGTCGTGTGCTAGGTCGTGCCAAACCTGTAGGGTATACTGACTTATGCCACATAGCCAAGTCACACACTTGTGTGTGAGGCCGTGTGGAGCATACTGACTTGATTTTAATTTCAACACAAGGGGGCCGTGTGCATGACCGTGTATCACACACGGCTGAGACACACGCCCATGTCTCTACCCGTGTGGACAAAAGTTAGGCTATTTACCAATCCATTTTGTCACCCAAATTTGTGCAAACTTACACCAAACCAAATGGCACTAAAACAAGGCATAAATAGGCATTAAATCAACCTCAACCAAGCATCATCTATACCATTTTAATACCAACAATATACAAGACACACAATATCCCAATATGTCATCCAATTCGTACCAAATTTCACTTACTCAAACATCAAAAATGACCAAACTCAAATATACATTATTTAGTCAAATCTCTCAATTATACCAAAACCCACAACTCAGCCATTTACTATCCATGATACCTATTGTCAACCATCTTCACATATCTATTAACCAACACATCTCACAAACCATACACACAAATATGTACATGATTCAAACATACCACAATAAGCCAACTACTATGACAATATACAAAATCAAACTTAGAACATTTACAAGCCAATTCAAATGGCTACATCAACCACTTATATACCAAAATGACCAAAGTCTCCATACATGCCATATAACCAAAACATAAGTTCAAAAGTACCAAAATGTTAGTATGATAGTGTGATGAAGTCTCCGACGATCCTCGAATCCGAGCTAACTTTGAAATCACTATAAGACATGGAAAATAAACAAAGTAAGCTTTATAGCTTAGTAAGCTCATATGAAATAAACTCAATCTATTCATAAATGTACAATTCATCAATTTGAAATATATCAACATGTAACTCATATTATCTAACAAACCTTTCATATATTCCATCATGAGATTTAAACGTGTCTTTCACAAGTTTCTTTAATTTAACGCTTATACGGTTCATGTACATACATGTACCATCACATATCAATCACATACTCAACCACATCTTTCATTTACCCGTTGAACCATTTGGAATACTATCAAACACTCGAGAAACCCACACCCTAAGTGCCACATATATAGCCGAAGCTATCTCAATCTCATACCACATATATGCTCACTCTCGAGCTATCAACGGGCCTGTTCACACAAGCTGTGGGTCAAGACGTAGCTACCCGATGCTGCTCACACAAGATGTCAAGTAACAACAATACAAGTCAAAATACTCAGCCATCGGTAGGATGTATAAGACCAGCACTCGGATCTCATAATCACAATAACCCCTAATGACATGTCATTTGTATCCTAATTATTACTAAGATTTAATCGGGATTTCTCACTTACCAAATCATCATTGAACATGTCCGTAGAGTCGTATTCACAATTCATACAATATCAAAACATTAAAAACATAATTATAACAATGCTTATTACATACAAACTTACCTCAGACGCAAAAATAGCGAAATGGTTCTATTAGTCGAGTACTTTGTTTTTCCCCGATCAAGATCTGAATTTTGCTTTTCTTGATCAATTTAAGCTTGAAGTTGTCGAACTGTAATAGCTTCCATAAAAATTTTATTTTCTCAATTTTCGGTTGGAAGAACATTAGAATATGATAACTTTTATTTTGGTTTTATTTATTTTATGCTTATTAGCATATTTACTTAATTAACCTTAGTTGTATAACATGAAAAATCACTTAACCATGTCCAAATTTATCCACTTACTTTAATAATGGTCTAATTACAACTTAAGGACGTTCACTATTTAATTTCATGGTTATTTAATACCTTTATCTATTAGAACAGCACTTTTGCACTTTATGCGATTTAGTCCTTTTTATCGAATTGAACACTTAAACAATAAAATTTCTTAACAAAAATTTCACACAAACATATTATCATGCTATAAACATTAAAATAATCATAAAATAATTATTCCTACTTCGTATTTGTGGTCCCGAAACTACTATTTTGATTTGACTAAAAATGGGTTGTTACAACTCTCCCCCCTTAGGGATTTTCGTCCTCGAAAATCTTACCAGTGAATAGGTTAGGGTTTCTGATAGCTTCCTCGGGCTCCTACTTAGCCTCTTCGACACTGTCCCGTTGCCACAAAACTTATACTAAAGCTATGCTTTTATTTCACAAGTGTTTAACCTCTCGAGCTAAAATTCTTATTGGTTCTTCATTATAAGTCATATCAGGTTTAATTTCTATTTTAGTCGAAGAAATGATATGTGATGGATCTGATCGATACCATCATAACATCGAAACATGGAATACATTGTGAATCTTTTCCAACTCTGACGATAAAGCTAGCCGATATGCCCCTAGCCCTATTCTTTCGATGATTTCATACAGCCCAATGAAACGTGGACTCATTTTGCCTTTACGACCAAAATCAAAGAATTTCCTTCCAAGTAGACACTTTTAGAAATACTTTGTCGCCGATCTAAAATTCAATGTTTTTTCGTTTCAAATCCGCATACGATTTCTATTGATCTGAAGCTACTTTCAAACTATCACGAATTACTTTCACTTTATCTTTAGTCTCTCTGATCAAATCAAACCCGTGAATCTTTTTCTCACTTAACTCGGTCTAATACAATGGAATTCGACATTTGCAACCATACAAAGCTTCATACAGTGTCATCTTTATGCTCTAAAACACAACAACGAAGCATATCTTCGAAAATATGTACTACTCTCTCAGATTGACTGTCAGTTTGTTGATGAAATGCCGTACTAAAATTCAACCTCGTACCCAAAGCTTCTTGCAATTTCTTCCAAAATCGTGATGTAAACCTCGGATCTCTATCCGAAATAAATAAAACCTGCACCAGTGTAATCTAACTATCTCAGAAATGTACAATTCAGCCAATCTATCAAGAGAATAATCAGTACGTACTGGAATGAAATATACTGATTAGTCATTCGATCTACAACAACCAAGATAGCGTCTTTCTTTTTCAGAGACAGAGGCAAACCCGATGCAAAATCCATCGTAACTCTATCCCATTTCCACTCTGGTATCATCATAGGTTGTAGTATTCCCGAAGGCACTTGATGTTTGGCTTTTACTTGTTGACAAACTAAACACCTCAATACAAACTCTAAAATGTCTCTTTTCATTCCTGACCACCAATACAACTTTTTCAAATCATTGTACATTTTAGTACTTCCCCAACTACAGTGTGCTTCATGTAGAATTTTTTGAATGAGCTCAGAATTCTCGCAAATTCTATTTCAGAACATTAAACAATCATCAGATCTGATTTGATAGTCTGAATCTCTAATCAACTCACGTTTCACTCTTTTAGTTTGTAACTCCGTATCACACTTTTGAGCTTTGCAAATTTGCTGAAAAAAAATCGGTTTAGCTTTCAACTCTGCTAGAATCGAACCATCATCAGACAAGGTTAACTGAGTATTCATCACTCTCAAAACAAATAAAGACTTTCTACTCAGAACATCCACAACTACATTCGTTTTCCCCGGATGATAATCAATCACTAACTCTAGTATTTTAGCAACTCGAGCCATCTTCGTTGCTGCAAATTCAAATCTTTCTAGGTCATTATATATTTCAAGCTCTTGTGATTGGTAAAAATGTGACACTTTTCACCATACAAATGATGACGCCAAATTTTCAATGCAAAAACAATAGCGGCTAACTCTAAATCACGCGTCAGATAATTCTTTTCATGCGGCTTTAACTGTCTGAAGGCATAAGCTATCACTTTACCTTCTTAAATCAAAACGCAACCCAAACTATTCAGTGACGCATCGTTGAAAATCACAAACTCTTTACCCGACTCAGGTTGAACCAAAACTGGTGCCTAAGTTAACAATGCTTTCAACTGTTCGAAACTTTGTTGACATATCTCTGACCATTCAAATTTCACCACTTTTTTATAGCAATCTAGTCATAGGAGTAGCAATCACCGAGAACCCTTTAACAAATCGTCGATAGTAGCCAGCTAGTCCCAGAAAACTTCTGAATTTAGATTCATTTTTCAGTGGTTTCCACTCAACAACTGCTAAAATTTTGCTTGGATTAACTCGTATACCCTCCGCTGGAACAATGTGTCCCAGAAATCCAACCTCTCGGAGCCAAAACTCGCATTTACTAAATTTAGCATACAGTTGCTTATCTCTCAAGGTTTGTAGCACAATCCTCAAATGTTTGACATGCTCAAACTCATCTCGTGAATAGATCAGAATTTCGTCAATGAATACAACAACGAATTTGTCTAAATACGGTCTAAAAATCTGATTCATAAGATCCATAAAAATTGCAGGAGCATTAGTTAATCCGAAAGGAATAACAAGAAATTAATAATGTCCATACCTTGTTCTGAACACATTTTCAGAACATCCGAATCTTTCACTCACAATTGATAGTAGCTAGATCTCAAATCAATCTTCAAACACACTGTTGCCCATTTTAACTGATCAAACAAATCTTCTTTTCTCGGTAATGAATACTTGTTCCTTATCGTAACCTTATTAAGCTGACGATAGTCAATACACATTCTCAATCATCCGTCTTTCTTCTTTACGAACAATACTGGCGCACCCCGGGGCGAAAAACTAGGTCGTGCAAAACCTCTATCAGTTAACTCTTGCAACTGAGCTTTCAACTCTTTCAATTCTGTCGGAGTCATTTTGTACGGAGCTATAGATATCAGTAAAGTTTTTGGTACTAACTCAATAGAAAATTCAACCTCTCTGATCGGTGGTAACCCCGGTAATTCTTCTGGAAGTACATCCAGATACTCACAGACAACTAGCACAGATTCAATCTTAGATTTAGACACTTTTGTATCTAAAACATAAGCATGATAAGCTTCACAACCTTTTCTCACATATCTCTGAGTTGACATTGATGAAATCATAACTGGCAACCCACTCGACTCATCTGATTTAATTCGAAGAATTTCACTGTTCTGACATTTCAATTCAATAGTCTTTCATCTACAATTCATGACAGCATCCTGCATAAATAACCAATCCATACCTAGAATCACATCAAATTCATTGAAAGATAGTAGCATCAAATCAGCCAAAAAATAGTAACCCCAAATCATTAAAGGACAGTTCTTGCAAACTTTATCAACTAGAACATACTTGCATAAGGGGTTTGATACTTTAATCACAAACTCATTAGACTCAACAGACAATTTCTTACTAGACATTAAATTCTCACAAACATACGAATGAGTTGATCTAAGATCAATCAAAGCAATCACATTAGTGTCATAAAGAGAGAATGTACCGATAATAACATCTAGTGATGACGTATCTTCGCGAGTGCAAATAGCGTAAGCTCTAGCAGGTGCTCTGGCCTCGGATCCCACAGCCGTATCTTTTGTCACGCCTCTACTACTGGTTACATTTCCTGCATTTCTCGGTGGCCTCCCTCTAGTGGCTATGTTACTTGGTCCTGCATTCTAAAATTTATCTTTTTCATTTAATTCAGGGAAATCCCGTATGAAATAATCTTGCGACCACATTTGAAACAAGCTCGTTATTCATTCTACATTCACCAGGGTGTTGTCTTCCGCATTATTAACATTTAGGTCTATAATTTCTCACACTGCCAACACTTGATACTGACGTAGCTTGAGCTTTAGGACTTGATTATGGTTTTCTACGATCTCTACTTGAATACCCGATTAAAGCATTTGGACGAGTGAACGAATCTCTGGATTTCTTTGACAAAGATTGATATGGCTTATTCATCGGTCTTTTTCTTGAGTCTCTTTTCTTTACTAAGCTCCTCAACTTTGCAAGCTCTATCAACCAAGACAACAAATTCTTTCAATTCTAGAATCCTAGCTAGAAGTTTAATATCCTTGTTCAACCGATCAACAAACCGTTTGCACAAGATTTCTTCAGTAGAAACATACTCCCGAGCATACTTATTTAATCTTACGAATTCTCTTTTGTATTCGGTCACAGTCATACTGCTCTATTTCAATTCTAGAAACTCTTTGTGCTTTTGATCAAGAAACCGTTAACTTATGTATTTCTTCCAGAACTGAGTCTAAAATAACTTTTAGGTACGGTACAACTGATACTAAAGTATTCCACCACTAATACGCAGTGTCTCTCAATAACAAAATAGCACATTTAAAACACTTGGCTACTGTGTACGAAAGCCCATCGACTACCCGAATAGTATTCTCAAGCTAAAACTCATCTCTCTCGGGATCATCGTCAATAGTAGCTCTAAACTCTTCGGCTCTAAACTCTTCGGCCCCATATTTTTGAATCTTATCAATTGGTGGCCTATTCAGTCATAGAATTTCCACACCTTGAGCAGCTACGGGAATTGATTGAGGATTACGTGGGAGTGGAGGTTGTTAAGCAGTCGGATTTGTTCGAACATACTATGAAAACCATTCATTCATCATTTGGAAAAAGGCCTCTTTAGCCTTTCCTCCGCGACTACTCGATACGTTTCTAGATTCAGACGACACTGTCCCTTGAACAGGAGCTGGCGTATTACTCTCAACATCAACTGCTACAGCTCAATTGGGATCCATTTACTATATGAAAACACAGTTTAAATTGTCAAGAGTCATCACACTATCACAGTTTATATATGGCATGTATAGCTAGACTCTTAATCACGCTACGTTGTCTTAGAATCGACTGAACTGTATCTCTGATACCAAAAAATGTAACACCCCTCACCCGTATTCAACGCTGGAATAGGGTTACAGAGAATTATCGAACTTATTACACATTTAAACATACTTTTTACATACAGTTTAATCAATTCAATTACAATTCAATCACAACCAATCATATTGTCCTTAATACGAGTCTACGAGGCCCTAAACATGCTTTTAGAGTGGTTCGAGACTAAACCGATAACTTTGAAAACTCTTAGAACACTTAGAAAACTTTTCCCAAAAAAACAAGAAACATACGCCCGTGTGGCCCGACCGTGTGTCTCACATGGCCAAAGACATAACCGTGTCACCAGCAATGTGGACATTCAACATGGAAGCACGTGGTCGTGTCCAAGCTCGTGTCCGACCCCATGTAAATCTCTAACCTGGGTAACACAGCCAACACACACGCTCGTGTGGCTAGCCCGTGTGACATGCTGTGTGCTAGGCCATGCCAAACCTGTAAGGTATACTAACTTCTGCCACACGGCCAAGTCACACGCACGTGTGTGAGGCCGTGTAGAGCATACTGACTTGAGTTTAATTTCAACACCAGGGAACACACAACCATATACATGACCGTGTATCACACACGGCTGAGACACACGTCTGTATCTTTGCCAGTGTGGACAAAAATTAGGTTATTTACCAAGCCATCTTGTCACCCAAATTTATGCACACCTACACCAAACCAAATGGTACTAAAACAAGGCATAAATAGGCATTAAATCAACCTCAACCAATCATCATTTATACCATTTCACTACCAAGAATATACAAGACACATAATATCCCAATATTTCATCCAATTCATACCAAATTTCACTTACTCAAACATAAAAAATGACCAAACTCAAATATGCATTATTTAGTCAAATCTCTCAATTATACCAAAATCCACAACTCAACCATTTACTATCCATAATACCTATTGTCAACCATCTTCACATATCTATTAACCAACACATCTCACAAACCATACATACATATATATACATGATTCAAACATACCAAAATAAGCCAACTACTATGACAATATACAAAATCAAACTTAGAACATTTATAAGCCAATTCAAATGGCTACATTCATCAACCACTTATATACCAAAATGACCAAAGTCTTTATACATGCCATAGAACGAAAACATAAGTTCAAAAGTACCAAAGTGTTAGTATGATAGTGTGATGAAGTCTCCGATGATCCTCGAATCCGAGCTAACTTTGAAATCACTATAAGACATGGAAAATAAACAAAGTAAGCTTTATAGCTTAATAAGCTCATATGAAATAAACTCAATCTATTCATAAATGCACAATTCGTCAATTTGAAATATATCAACATGTAACTCATATTATCTAACAAACCTTTCATATATTCCATCATGAGATTTAAACGTGTCTTTCACAAGTTTCTTTAATTTAACGCTTATACGGTTCATGTACATACATGTACCATCACGTATCAATCTCATACTCAACCACATCTTTCATTTACCCGTTGAACCATTTGGAATACTATCGAATACTAGGGAAACCCACACCTTAAGTGCCACATATATAGCTGAAGCTATCTCAATCTCATAACACATATATGCTTACTCTCAAGCTATCAACGGGCCTGTTCACTCAACTATTGGTAAGATATACAACACCAGCACCCGGAATACTCAACCATTGGTAAGACATACAACACCAGCACCTGGATCACATAATCACAATAACCCCTAATGACATGTCATTTGTATCCTAATCTATTCCTAAGGTTCAATCGGGGTTTCTCACCTGTCGAATCATCATCGATCGTGTTCGTAGAGTTGTATTCACAATTCATACAATATCAAAGCATTAAAAACATAATTATACCAATTCTTATTACATACGAACTTAACTCAGATGCAAAAACGGTGAAATGGGTCGATTAATCGAGTACTTTGTTTTTCCCCCGACCAAGATCTGAATTTTGCTTTTCTTGATCAATTTAAGCTTGAAGTTGTTGAACCCTAATAGCTTCCATAAACATTTTGTTTTCTCAATTTTCGATTGAAAGAACATTAGAATATGATAACTTTTATTTTGGTTTTATTTATTTTATGCTTATTAACATAGTTACTTAATTAAATCTAGTTGTATAACATGAAAAATCACTTAACCATGTCCAACTTTGTCCACATACTTTAATAATGGTCTAATTACAACTTAAGGACTTTCACCATTTAATTTCATGGCTATTTAATACCTTTAACTATTAGAATAGCACTTTTGCACTTTACGCGATTTAGTCCTTTTTATTGAATTGAACACTTAAAAAATAAAATTCATATTATCACGTTGTAGACATTAAAATAATTATAAAATAATTATTTTTACTTCATATTCGTGGTCTCAAAACCACTATTTCGATTTGACTAAAAACAGGCTATTACACATGGCTTGGTAATTATATAATTTTTAAAGTTAGGTAAGGGTAATTTGGTAATTAGTTAAATAATTGATAATAAAATAAAATAAAACAAAAGGTCATCTTCTCCATCCATGCACGAACTGATTTTTTTTACATCAAAGAGAGACTTTGGAGAGCTTGAAAATTTTGCAAAAATAATTCCTTGCATGTAAGTGAAAAACTATCCCGTTTTTATTGATTTTTATGTTTTCAGGATCATTGTAGATTAAGCTAGCTAACTAGGGGATTAAACTGCAAAACATTTGAATAGTTTGAGATTTTCCATTGATGTGTATAATAGGGTTTTGAAATTTAATTGAAGAATATGAGTCCTTGTTGTTAATTAAACACCTTTTGTTAATTGGACTTTTACTGAAATTGTCAATTAGGGGCTAAATTTAGAAATGTGAATATTGTGTGTTAAATGTGTGAAATTTTGGAATATATGGGCTGCTATGAGCACCTATAAAATTCGACTAGACTTGGGTGTAGCGAAATTTGCATGAATTTCATTTTACGAGCCTAGGGACTAAATTGTAAAAAGGTCAAAAGTATATGGGCAAAACGATAATTTTGCCATAACCTGAAAAAGATCAAGAAAAGCCACGTTCAGAATTAGACCGGGGAAAAGATAAAGTGGTAGATTGATCGATCGATTTAATCCATTCAAATTCGAGGTAAGTTCGTATAATTAACATTAAACGTTTATTTATTTGATTGGTGAATGATATCTTAGAATTATTCATATTTATTGTTGAATTTTGAAATGAAATTATTTAACAACCCTTACCCGTATCCGACACTGGGACAGGGTACAAGGCATTACCGGACTTAAACGTAAACAAACATATAAAATCAAGCCATAAAATTTTCATCCAAATTTAAACCTTTTCAATCACATGCAAATTGTCCCTTATAAGGGCCTACAAGGCCCAAAACATACATCGGAAGTGGTTCGGGACTAATCTGACAACTTTCAAGACCTCGGGATAACTTAGAAAATTTTTTTGTTTTGGAGAGTCACACGCCCGTGTGGGTAGGCTGTGTGGTCACACACGCCCTTGTGGCTCGGAACACGCCCGTGTCCTCAGCCCGTATAACTCTCTCGCTAAGACGTCATCAACAAAATAAGGTCACACGACCAAGTCACACGCCCCTGTGCTTAGGCTATGTGGCAAATTAAATTCCAAAAATTAAGTGCAGACTTCACACGGCCTGGGCACATGCCCATGTCCTAAGGCCGTGTCTTTCACACGGCTGAGACAGACGGCCGTGTCTCTTCCCATGTGTTTACTACTGGGCATTCTATTTTGCATAATTAGGGTGCAGGGGACACATGACCGGATCACATGCCCATGGGGTAGACCATGTGTCACACACGGCCAAGACACATGCTCGTGTGTCTAACCGTGTGGACAATTTTTAGGCTATTTTAAGCCATTTTAAGCCATTTTCCACCCTTAGACACCCATGTACTTACACTCACTTCATGGAATGCAACATGGGTCATTTGATTACTCAAACATTCAATTCCATGGGTAAATTATGACATGGAAAAGTTAACATATCACCTCTTCAAATTATCATGCTTTCATATGGCATTCCACACCAATTTCATATTTGTCTATCATCTTTACTAACCTACTTTCAAGTTACACATTTGTACCACATTTATTACCATACACATTAATCATATCTCATACACCAAACATAAGTGCTATCCATCACACTCATCAACCATAATCAACCATAACCACATTAAAGCATAAACACATTTGCATGCATGCATCAATAATTAGGGTTACAACCCAAATAATCAAGATGAGCCTCCTCTCATAGCCATATACAAAATAATCATAATACCATCATAAGCCAACACATTTGGCTAATCAATATGACACATAACACAAAGACCAAGTCCCTATACATGCCATACTCAAAAAGATAAGACTAGTTGTACCCAAATGTTCAATTGATAGTGTGATCAAGTCTCTAACATCCACCGATCCCCGAGCTAGCTTGGCTACACTATAAAAGATGAAAAGGAAAGGGGGTAAGCATAAAGCTTAGTAAGTTCACATGCAAATCAAATGCAACTTAAACAAATATTAATCATCAATTAACTTAATGAACATAATCTTGCATATTATCAAATCCCTTAAACTCATTCTTCATATATATTCATATATGTTCTTACCACAAGTTTATCATATTTCATGTCATTCACATGAGTTCGATGTACATACATGTGCCCACTTACACATAATAACTTACTTTTTTTGTCTTGATGCAATCATTAAGATTACTCATTAAGCTTCCCTTGAACTACCCGTTGAACACTCAGAATACTGTTGAATACATCGGAAAGTTTCACCTAAGTGCCCACATGTAGCCAATGCTACTTTATATCTCGAATCACATGTTGCTCGCTTTCGAGATACTCACGGGTTTGCTCATACAGGCTATCAGGTATCCACAACACATGTTGGACTACCTCGCCATTAATAGCAATTATGAGACTAGTACACGGACGCCAAAACATGTGTCACATACATCCTGCACTCAGACCACAACTAAATGAGCTCAGATGTCACATATGTTATGAACTCAGACCACAACTTAATGAGTTCAAATCGCATAGTTTCTAGTGACATGTCACTTGTATCCTAAACTATTCCTATGGTTCAAACGGGATTTCCTCGATACCAGGTTTCTGTTGAGCTTGCTCGTAATGTTAATTTCAATAACCATAGCACCAATCACATACTCATGGAATAATTAAGATATCATTCATAATAAAAATGTAGGCATTTAAACACATGATACAACATTACATTAATTAGATATACTTACCATACATGCATTATCAAGCATTTAAAGAATGGTATATGTTGCATTATTTGCAAATGAACTTACCTCGGCACAAAATGATAGAAACAAGCCTAATCCTTGTAAACTTTGTTTTTCCCCTGATCAAGACCCGAATCACTTTTTTTATCTATAATGCCAATTTCAACTTGTTCAATACATACATTGCTCATATCGACCCATAACACATACTTTGGTAAAATAACCTTTTTACCCCTAATTTTTCACTTATTTACACTTTAATCCCTAGGCTCGTAAAATGAAATACATGCATTTATTTGGTTACCCAAGCCTAGACGATTCATATTCTAACTCATATCAACCCATGTTTCTCATTAAAACACATTTCTACTGCTCATTTTTACATCTTTTACAAACAAGTCCTTTTTAGGTGTTTTCACCATAAATCACTTAGTAAAAGATGTTAAACACACATCAAACATTCATATTCCTCCATTAAACATCAAAATACAACCATGTCACACATGGGTCAAATTTCATACATGAACCCTAGCTCAAAATAAAGGTAGAAATTGATAGATCAAGCTTCGATAACTTTAAAAATGCAAAGAACATTAAAAATGGGACTTGGGAGCACTTATAATCAAGCTTGAAAGTTAAAGAAAAAACCCTAGATATGTCCTTAGAAATTTCGGCACCCCCTTGAAGAAGATGAACAAGATTTTCACTTCATTTTCCCTTTTAATTCTTTTATTTCCCAAATGACAAAAATGCCCTTAAGGCCTTTCTTTCAAACTTTTCCTATTCATGCCCATTTTTGTCTATAATTTTAGAACTTGGTCAAATTTCTATTTAAGGACCTCTAATTAATAATCTGATGCAATTTCATGCTTGAAGCTTCTAGAACACAAGTTTTACAACTTATTCAATTTAGTCCCTGAAGTCAAATTAGACACATTAGGCATAGAATTTATTCATGAAAAAATCACACAAACACGAAATCATGTCATGGATCATTAAATAATCATAAAATAATTATTTCTATTTTAAATTTTTTGTCTCAAAACCACTGTTCTAACTAGACCGTAATTCGAGATGCTACAAATTAAATGTTCAAACAAGACATCGCAAGATTGAGTACAATCACCTTATGCAATTGATGAATTAATGGATAAGACCATGGTTGGACCATGATAGTATTTGTATTTAAGACCATAGCTGGACTATGGCATTCAAATGATAAGACCATAACTGTGTTATGGCACTACGAATGTAAGACCATGGCAGGGCCATGGCAATTCACGTATAAAACCATAGTTGGACTATGGCACAAAAAAAACGATGTGCTCATATCTGTAATTTGTTCTCAATTTTGGAAAGATGAGGTAAGTATATTTATTGATATTTAAAGAATTCAATGAGTTTAGTGATAATACGAGGTGAATCCGAGTTAATAAGAATTAGTATAAGTATTCATTAAAAATACAGAAAATAATACATAGTGGTTGAATCCATACATGGCTAACCTACTTGTGTTTATGTGATAGGCTTTGGGCCGAATTTGGAATTTATCTATGTTTTAATTATACTTAATTAAATTGTGGATAAATTGGTAAGTTATATTTATTAGTTATACGAACTTACTAAGCTTAATTGCTTACTCGATTATATTTTTGTATTTTATAGTATTTTAGAAGCTCACTCAATTCGAAAGTCGTCGAAGATCGTGTTGCACTATCAAACTCTATTTTGGTACTTTGGACTTTACATTTTGGGTTAAATGGCATGTATAGGTATTTTGGTTAAGGTAGCCTATATGTTGGTTATGTAATTAGCCAAGTGAGTTGGCTTGTGAATGATATATGTCTTGATATGTAAATATGTATATATCGCCTTTTGATAAATAGTGTATAGTGGCCTTGTGAATGCCTTGTTTTGGATTGGTATCTTGTGTAGCAAATAGTTGGAATTGAGATGAACATGTATGCTAAGTTAGGCACATGCTCTAAAGCATGAAATTAACCATCTAGTTATACTTTAGAAATATATTTGGCATATTTAAAAAGTGGTCAAATGAATGTGTTTGTGGATATCATGTTATTTGTGTAGTTTGTGTATAGTATACGTTTGACGTTAGTTGGCTTGAAGTGTTTATTCATGTCAAGTTTGTATGTATATTATTGAGTTTAGGTTGGTACCACTTTGGGTGAGGAAAATGGCTTGGAAAATAGCCTATTTTTTGTCCACACGGGCGTGTGTAAAACAGCCTGATTTTAGTTAATTCGGAACAGTAGATTCAGAACCAGAAATATGAGGTTAAAAAATTATTTTTATATTATTTTTGGTGTTTACAGCATGATTGTATGTATGTGTGAAAATTTCGTGAGCTAATTTTATTGTTTAATAGCTCAATTTGAGAAAATGACTAAATTGCATAAAATAAAAAAGTTGCATTCTACTTGTTTAAAGTGCTTAATTGCTATATTTCATTAAATGAAAGGTCCTTATGATGTTATTAAACCATTGATAGTGGAATTTGACATAAATGGCCTTATATTAAGTGATTTTATACGTTTATTATAAATGTTAAAATGGTATTTAGGTTATTAAGTTAATATTAATTAAAAACAAAAGAAAATATGTTTCATAATCATCTTCCACCACTGAAATTACAAATTGAAGAAGCCATTGG
This sequence comes from Gossypium hirsutum, assembly GCF_007990345.1. Lineage (NCBI taxonomy): Eukaryota > Viridiplantae > Streptophyta > Magnoliopsida > Malvales > Malvaceae > Gossypium > Gossypium hirsutum. The sequence goes on along the minus strand of NC_053432.1, from coordinate 64,739,071 downwards.
AAGCCATTAGAGTTCGGCACTTTGAGGGATCAATTGGTATATAATTTTAGCTCGATTTTTTATATTTTTACGTTTTTGAGATCGTTGCTTTGTATTCTAGCTATCCCATGCCTTAATTTTTAAATTTGTTAATGATTTTGTGAAGTGCCACTGATGAATACTTGAGTTTTTGAATGTTTGATGATGAATGATGAATATTTGTTGATAGTTATACAAGTTTTGTTAAGTGATTTTAGCTAAAAATGTATTTTAGGGATTAAATTGTGAAAAGTGTAAATTGGGTGGATGAAATGTGAAATAAATGAAAATTTTGAGCTACTAGGGACCTATATGAAATTCGGCTAGGCTTGGGTTTAATGAAATTTCATGAATTTTGTGTATTTGTGAAATAGGGACTAAATTGTAAAAATGTGAAACTTTAGGGGCTAAAGTGTAAAAATTCCAAAATATGTGTTTTTAGACTGAATTGAATGATTTTATGAATAAATGAGATAATTTTGAATGTTATAGATCAATAACGAAAGAAATCAGATTTCGATCAGGGAAAATCAAAGGTTATTGAATAGTTAATCCAATTCGTTTATTCTGAATACAAGGTAAGTTCATATGCAAATAAATGTCTTTAAATTGAATTATATATGCTTAATTTTCATTGAACTGCTATGAATGTTGAATGATCAAAGATAAGCAAGAATCGACAGGGTTACAATATCCTAAAGTCTCGTACAAACCTTAGGAATAGTATAGGATACAAATGTCATGACATTAAGATTAACGAGTTGTGTTTATGTGTAAGAGAATGTCTGGACATTGGCATCATTATGTGATTACGTGTAAGACCATGTCTGGGACATTGGCATCGTTATTTGATTTCGTGTAAGACCATAGCTGGGCTATCGGCATCCATATGTGATAACATGTAAGACCATATTTGGGATATGGCATTGTATGAACTATATGTGATTTCTGAGTATCCTTAACAATTCCAAAAGGTTCAATAGGCAAAGTCAAGTTGAGGAATAATGTGTGAATGAGTTAAATGACTTAAGTACGTATGACATTCATACAAGTGTTGAAAAGGGAAGTATTTGATGAATTCATTTATGATATTGAATATGTATACATTGATAAAGGTTTGTGAGCTTAGATGTGCTTAATCATAATTTGTCTATTGATGGAAATGATGTTGATTCATGTAGTAATTTTATTTGTATATGGCTTACTAAGCTTTCAAAGCTTACTTTGCATGTTCTTTCCCTGTTTTATAGACAATCGAAGCTAGCTCTGATTTGGGGATCATCAGGAACATCATCACACTATCGATCAACTTGTTGGTATTTTTGGTGCTTTGTAAATATGGTATATGGCTTGTATAGGCTAGTGATATGATAATGTGTTTTGAGATGATATTAGCCATGAGATTTGGCTCATAAATTATGTAAATGTTGGTGTGTATTTGGCCATTTGGGTTGGCTTATTATATGAGTTTGGTAAGTGAAATATGATTTATATAAATGGCTTTATGTTTTGGCATGTTTGTCATGGATGTTGTGATGATTAATTGGTATAATTTGAGGCTTAAAATAGATGATAAGATGATGAGAAAAATGCATTGATAAGATAGGTGAAATTGTTGGTAATGGCATATTGTTTTAGTATGTTTTGGATTATGATTTGAGTAGTGAAATGGATGGATTTTAAATGGCATGATTTGTATGTGAAATAGCATGTTTTGGTTGCCTATAAATGTATTAAAATGGTATGAAATGATGTGGTTTTGGTTTGCTTGAGGAGGGTGTGAAATGTGGCTTAAACCAAGCCTATTTGCGCCCCACATGGTTGAGCACACGGGCATGTGACTCGACCATGTGTCTACTGTAACTTAATTAAACAAGTCAGTGAGTTACATGGCTTAGACACACGGGCGTGTTTACTGGCCATGTGTGACACACGGGCTGGCACATGGGCGTGTGGTCGGCCATGTGACCCAAGTCAGTATACCCTTCAGATTTCACACGGCCAAGGCATACGGGTGTGTCTCCAGCTATGTGATACAAGTCAATATGTATGCCCTGTTTTCACACAGCTTGTGACACGGGCGTGTCTGGTGGTTCACACGAGCGTGTGGTCCTTGTATGAATGAAAATTTTATAAGCTTCCCAAAATTTTCAATTGTTATTAGTTTAGTCCCGAACCTCTTCCAAGCATGTTTTAAGGTCTCATAGAGCCTTATAAGGGACAATGTGACTATGTTGGATTGATGTTTATGTATTAATGCTTATGTATTAATGCATTCTTGGATGAGAAATGTATGTTGATGTTGTGATTTGATAGGTAATGCCTCGTAACCCTATTTCGACAATGGATACGGGTTAGGGGTGTTATAGTGTGTCTCGGCCATGTGCGACACACGGTTAAGTGACATGACCGTGTGTCCTCTGATACTATTTAGAAACCAAGTCACTAGCTCCACACGGCCTAGCACACGGGCGTGTGGCTTGGTCGTGTGGCACAAGTCAGTATACCCTCCAGTTTTCATACAGCCTAGCACTCGGCCTGCCACACGGGCGTGTGAAGCCATTTCGAAGGGTACATGATCTGGCACACGAGCGTATGGTTTAGCCGTGTGACCCAAGTCAAAGAGTTACACAGGGTCGGACACAGCCTGTAGCACAGGCATGTCCCCTGTCCACACGGGCGTGTGACCCTTGCACTTTGAAAAGTTATTCATGTTTTCATAAAAATTCCTTAAGTGCTCAGTTTAGTCCCGAACCACTTTTAATGTTTATTTGGGGCCTCAAAGGCTCGTATTAGGGACTATATGAATGATTTTGAATGGTTTTTTATTTGAATGAGAATTGTATATGAAATGTTTGAATGTTTGAGTTATAAGTCCGGTAATGCTCCGTAACCCTGTTCTGGCATCGGATACGGGTTAGGGTGTTACACTGTAACCCTATTCTGATGACAGATACAAGTTAGGGGTGTTACATATTCATTCACGCATTATGCTCAATCACATATAGTATCAAGTGATGGATTCGTTTTTACACAACGCATGAGAAGAAATTAAAACCAAGGCAATATTCTTTATTTTGGGGATTCGATAAATTGTGCCCCTAATTTATAGGGTACGATTTTTCCTTGAACTAAAATAATTGAATATCCCTTCCTTTTTAAAAAAAATAAATAAGATTGTGAGATTTGGGCTATAATTAAACGGAGAGCGTCCATATTTTCAAGAATTTGAGATTTTGTGCCCCAACTTACGGGACATGATTTTTCGTCTTGATCAACTCAAAATGAGAACGCATCCTCATTAAGTATTTAATTTAGATCGGATTTATTTCAATACCATCAAATAACACGATGCAAAGAGGGATCGTATTTTAAATTCTCTTTGAATTTTTAATTTTCGACATCAAAACATCAAGTAATCAACTAGGTACCAGTTTTAGGTGTTATGAGGGTGCTAATCCTTCCTCACACGTAACTGACTCCCAAATCCATTTTCTTAGAGTTTGTAGGCCAAAAATCATCGTTTTGGTAAACCTAACCTTTTATGATTAAATTTTAAGGTGATATAAATCACACCTAAATAAAAAGGATAGGTGACAACTCCATTTTCATTTTAAAATAAAAGTCGATTTCAAAAAAAAGGGTTTCAACATATGTAAAAGCCAATCTAGGTCCCTAAGCACAAAACAATTTCGTGTCAATAAACTATACCATCTAACGAGGTGTTTTCAAGTACTTAGAAGACTTTTGCAATTTTATTTTGTATTGTAAAATTTAGTGTGCTCCTCGATGCTATTACTCTTCCCATTTTAAGTCTTTTTACTTCCACTATGGCTGGAGGTAATAACCAATCATTCTTCAGCTATTTTCTTTTCTAATTTCTTGAGTACACTCACGTTCATCACAACCACAATATCCAACTTTGGTTATACTCATTAGCAAAGTGCTATCGAAGATTTTTCTTACTCTAACATCTGAATTTGAGGATAGTTGTGATTTGACTTGTTGATGAGTTTTTCATAGGAGCCATTGTGTCTTTGATGAACTGGCAAAAGATAAAAGGCAAAGATTGTCCCACTTGGAATGCTAGATATTTGAGCTACAATCTCTAAAGTTTGTTGAATGCAAAGAAATCTTATTTATAAATTTGAGCTACAATCTCTGAAGTTTGTTGAATGCAAAGAAACCTTATTTATAAATTTGAGCTACAATCTTTATAAGTTTGTTGAATGCAAGGAAATCATTTGATGCTTCTCTTCAATGGAGTTTCGATCTAAGGGTCATCTAGACTTAATTTAAGATAGATGTAGTTCACTTCAAGGGTCATCAAGATTTTATCTTGAAATTGCATTTGGTGATATGCTTGCTTGAGAATTTAATTTAGTTTGAATTCAAGGGACTTTGAGACTTGATCTTGAATCAGTAAGGCTTACTTAAAGGGTTGTCAATACTTAATATTGAAGAACAAGTTTTATCTCCTTTCTGATGATGTAACCAGATGGATGGGAGAAAGCCTTGATCCAAGTGTCTACAAGACTTGATCTTGAATGGTAGAGTCTACTTTAAAGGTCCACTAAACTTGAACTTGATAGGCTCCGCTCTGCCAATTGAGTAGGATTTCAGAGGGACTTTCTTCAAAATTGATTTTTTTGAATTAATTAGAGTTAAAATAATCATTAAAAATATATAATATCGTTATAAAATAGTTCTAAAAAGATTTCATTTTTTTACTTATCTCTTATTAATTAATTTAATTTAATTAGATATGAAAATTGAAAGTCGCCACCAATCCTTTTTTTGTTTAGGTGTGATCGGATAACCTAGAAATTTGGTCATTTTAACAAAATATTTTGATTTACTAAAACAACGATTTTGGTCTACGAAATTTGAGAAAACGGGTTCGGGAGTCGATTACGTACGAGGAAGGATTAGCACCCTCGTAACGCGCAAAATTGGTACCTAATTGATTAATTAATGTCTTAATGTCAAGATTTGAAAAACTCGAAAAGAATTTAGAATACGATCCCTTTTTATGTTGATCTATACGAAGAATTTGCTTGAGTAAATTGAAATGAACTCTAAAGACTTTCTTGTCCCGAAGTAATAAAATGCCACATCCAGTACGTTAGGACACAACATTTCAGACCCTCGAGAATAAGTTGGTCTTTTGATTTTCAAAACTCACGTGTTTTAATTTTAAAAGGTTATTTGGTCATTTGGATCAAACGAGAAAAATCGAAACCCAGTACGTTAGGGCACGATCTCTCGAATTTCTAAATACAGAACAATGTCTTACTTTGAAATTTTCTTTTTTTGATGAATTTTGGTAAAAATTAATGCAATATTTGAAGTGATATACAACATGCGATAAAATATTACAATAACAAATGATGCAATTGTAAAGATAGATATAATGTTAGTGGACTAGTCTCGATGAATAAGTGAAGCGATAAAACGGAAATGCATAATAAAAGACAAACGAACATAACCACATATAAATGGGAAAAGGTAATAAGCACATGAATAAACAAGTAGATATTGCTAAAAATACATAAATCAACAAATGTTTATAAATAAAATATTAACCTTATGAATTTTAATACGTGAATAAAGTGTATAGAATAATAAATAAATAAATAAAAATAAATATACATGATGTTAAATTTGATTTTTAAAATATAAAAATAATGAAATAGCAAAGACGAAATAATAATAATAATAATGACGATAATAAAATAAATCATTTTTAATTTGTATAAAAATAAAGTAGATAAATATTGGAGTAATAATAACAATAATAAAAGGCAAAATAAAATGAAAGGTAGAAAGGGCAAAATGTTAAAATGATGTATAATAATTAAATAAATAAGGGAATAATAATGAAATAACGGGGTTAATGCAAAGAAAAAAAAATGAAAGATAATGCATGATCATAAAAGAAACATCATATGAGAATGCCTAAAATAAAAAAATACAAAACTAATAGATGGACAAGTATACGCTAAAATAAAGTAAAATAAGAACAAAATGATAAAAGATAATGATAAATAAAACGTACCCATAAAACATATATATAATTCAATTTTTAGGCATGTATAAAAGAGTAATAAATAAATGTACAATAATAAATAATTAAATAAACGAAGACTTAAAAAAAAACAAATGAATATAGTCACTAATAAATAAATAACAGGGTTAACTTGACTAAGGGACTCAATTATAACCCAAACCGGATTTAAAGATAAATTACAATAATAATAATAATGATAAAGGATTGATTCGAAAGGTGTGAAATCTTATAGGGACTTATTAGGAAATTGTTCCTTTCGCCCTTTAAACGCACCGCTTCTAGAACCACTGAATGATCAAAGGACCAGAATGAAAATAAAGATAAAAGTCCATGGGCAGATTTAAAAAGAAAGAAATAATAAAGTGAGAACTGTATTAAAACTCTTAAAAAGTGGAAGGACTGGAAGAACAAATAACCCAAAAGCAAAAGAAACGCGCGAATCCTAGCTTGCACTCGGGTCGGGTCTCGGGTCATGACCAAAACACTGTCGTTTTGGGCCTCTGAGACTTCACCCTTAAACAGCGTTGTTTTATTCTTGGATAAAAGCCCAAAATTTTTTTAAAACCCTCATTTCAGCCCTCACTCTAAAAAAAACAAAAATAAAGCTCTCAACTCTCTCAATTCGCCCCCATGTCTGACCGAACTCCGGTCACCAGGCCACCGCCCATTGGCCACCGTACGCGGTGGCCGGAGTTCCAAAAACAAAACCTATTTTTGAAATCCTCCACACGTAGAGCAAGGGTCCGAGGCTAAAACCCCGAAAAACACAACCAAAATCCGGTGGAGCAACAAAGAAACACTTGGTTTCTTCTCCTTTTCCGGCGTGTCCCTCACCGACGACGAACTAATCGACCGATTTAGGTGAGTCTTTCCTTCTTTTTATTTTCGCATGTAAACGAGAAAAGAAAGAAAAAAACTTAAAAGAAAAAAAATGAACAAAATATGGAATGAAAATCACCTTTTTGTTTCAATTTTCTTTGTACTTTTTATTTCAAAAATGAAATTCCCCCCTTTTACATTCAGTTTTTGGTGGCTTTATAGCCGATTACACTGCCTATTTTTACTGCTTTGTTGCTTCTATTTGCTTACTTCCATTTCTCTGCTTTGTTTCTCCTTTTGTGTTCTTTGCAGGTTTTGCTTGGTCAATGGAGAAGAGACCTTGCCATTTCGGTGCAAGGCTGAGCACAAGGGTCAGGCCTCAAGACGAGGCGCGCGTGGTGCGCCCGAGGAGGAGCGGCGCACATAGGAGCTAGGTTTTCTTCCTTTTTCTTTTTGCTGAAGTTATGGGCTGTTGTAATTTTGGGCTGTCTACTTCGGGCTTGGGTTTTAGGTTTTTGGGCCTGCTGGGCTGTTGCAAAAATGGACTGTTTATTATCTTTATTTTGGTTTCTGGTTTATGGGCCCCAGGCTAAATTGGGCCTCTATAGCTGCCCCTCTATGCTCATTGTCATGTAACGAGAATAGAGGAAAGACTTTAAAGAGGGCCAATTTTGCCTGGTCTTGCAGAATCTTGACTTCTTCAGTGTTTCTCTTCTTCAAGTAGCCTCATTCTAACCCCCTGCATCACCAGAGGAACTGTTGCTTTGTTCTACTCCACTATGACTGCTCGTAGCTTTAACCTGTTCCACTACAACTTCAGGGAGATAAGTTTTGTGGTATTAAATTATAACTCGATCTGCTCTATTGCAACTTCAAGGAGATAAAATCTACTTTCTTCAGTCTGCTCTACTACAACTTCAGGGAGATAAGACTTGTAACTTTAACTTGCCCCAATACAACTTCAGAGAGATAAGGTTTGTGGCTTCAATCTACTCCACTACAACTTCAGGGAGATAAGATTCACCATCTTCGATCCGCTCTACTGCAACTTCAAGGAGATAGGACATGTAACTTCAACCTGCCCCACTGCAACTTCAGGGGAATAAGGTTTATAGCTTTAACTCTGCTTTACTGCAATTTTAGAGAGATAAGGTTTGCTATCTTCGATCCGCTCCACTGCAACTTCAGGGAAATATGATTTATAGCTTTACTCTACTCTACTGTAACTTTAGAGAGATATGATTCGCTATTTTCAGTCTGCTCCGCTACAACTTCAGGGAGATAAGACTTGTAAATTCAACATGTTCTACTGCGACTTCAGGGAGATAAGGTTAGTGGCTTCGATCTGCTCTACTGCAACTTCAGGGAGATAAAATTGGTATCTTTATTCTGCTCCAATGCGATTTCAGGGAGAAGAGATTTGTAGCCTCGATCTACTCCATTGGAACTTCAAGGAAATACGAATTGTTGATTTCAACCTGCTCCATTACTGCTTAAGGAGATAGGATGATGGCTTAAATCTGCTCCACTATTGCTTAGGGAGACAAGATTTGTTATCTTTGATCTGCTCCACTACTTCTTAGGGAGATAAGATCTACAATTTTTAGCCTGTTACCCTACTACTTAGGGGGTTAAGGCTCATCGTCTTCAATCTGCTCCACTACTGCTTAGGGAGATAAGATATGTAATTTTCAGCCTATTACCCTATTGCTTAGGGGGTTAAGGCTCACCGTCTTCGATTTGTTCCACTGCAACTTCAGGGAGACGAGATCTGCAATCTTCAGCCTACTCCACTACTACTTAGGGAGATAAGATAGTGACTTAAATCTGCTTCACTACTGGTTAGGAAGATAAGATTCGCCGTCTTCGATCTGTTCCACCGTAACTTCAGGGAGATAAGATCTGTAATCTTCAGCCTACTCCACTACTGGTTAGAGAGATAAGATGATGGCTTAAATCTGCTCCACTACTGGTTAGGGAGACAAGATTCGCCGTCTTCGATCTGTTCCACTGCAACTTTAGGGAGACAAGATCTGTAATCTTCAGTCTACTTCATTACTGCTTAGGGAGATAGTATGGTGACTTAAATCTGCTCCACTACTGGTTAGGGAGACAATATTCGCCATCTTTAATCTATTCCACTGCAACTTCAGGGAGACAAGATCTGCAATCTTCAGCCTACTCCATTACTGCTTAGGGAGATAGGATGGTCAATCCTCAGTCTGCTTCCTTGCTACCTCAGGAAAATAAGACTTCAATCTTCAACCTGATCTCTTGCTACCTCAGAAAAATAAGACTGTGAATTCATCGATGTTGCTACGTCGTCCACTAGAGACATGATCTGTAGGTTATGCCAAATAATTAGGATTCTATGATCGAAATGAATCAAATGCTCCTAACTAGATGTGTTATAAATGATATATGAATGCAGAAATGAAAATGATCATTTTTAAAAGGTTTTGTTCATTGCTCGTTGTTCATCAAGGACTTATCATTGACGTATTACGCTGCCATTTTTTTCAACTGGCATTCTTGACAAAAAACCAAAGAAACAATCACAATCTGCTCAGCAAGCTTGCCCCACTGAAACTTTGGGAAGTTTTTTTTCAACCCATTGTAACTCAGGGTATAGGATTTGTTTCATCTTTAATCAATTTGATCTGTTACACCATTCCATGGGTGTAATGACCAGATGTATATGTCTGATATTTATATGAATGCTCTGATATTTACATGAATGCAGAGTATCATTTTTCTTTTCCCGAGAGTGACCCTTTTTACACTTGGGTTAACATTGCTCCTTATTCATCGAGGTTATGTCACCGACACAATATCTTGTTTTTTCGTGCAACTGATATCTTTTAACAAAGTATCTCGAGAGATAGCCATAATTTTAGACTCCTCTCTCTCAAATATTTCCAACCCTTAGGCTTGGTGAGTTCTAAATAATGGTCTTGTTTTAGGTTCCTATACTATTTAGAAGCTTCCAGTGTAATATGCAAAACTTCTTTTGTGAAAGTATTGTTGGTCCACTAATCGTTATTTCAATGCAAAATGCTTGAAAAAGATCAAAACAATGGACAAGAAGGAAATTGATTGGGAGCATAGCTCGAAATGAATAAATTAATCAAAGATTGCAAATGCAATAAGAAGAAAATTAACTCAAAATGAATAAGTTAATCAAAGATAACAATACAATAAGAAGGAAATTTATTGGGACATATCTTGAAAAGAATAAGGTAATCAAAGATAATAAATTCAAAATGGGTAAAATGGAAGCTAGGTACCCCAGATATCGTAGCTTAAGCTTCTCTATCCTAATTTCTTGAAGACCATTTTGAGCTCAATCTGTGTTTAGGGGATCCGGAGTACTTTGTCGATTCCCCAAGACGTAGCATACTTCTTCATTGTTAATTCAGGTATAGCAAAACTACTGTATGCCCCACTTTGATCCAAATTTGAGTCACCATTTTCGGGTTTTCAACTCATATCCTCTTCGGTCTCAAAGCGCCCTTTACGGATTTTCGCCTTGGCCTCTCATTTTTCTTTTTTCCTTTTTTTAGATTTTATTTTATTTTATTATTTTTTGGTCTCAAGGTGTCCTTTACAGGTTTTCACCTTGGCCTCTCCCCTTTTAGGTAGAATACTCCTTGACTGGATTTAAACTCACTGGATTGGGCAAATCTTTGTCGCCAATGCTCCTCCAGAATAGGCCTTCTTTACTACATAAGTTTCTTCCTAGTTTAGCATCCACTTTCCTCTGAAGTCCTTTTGTATAGGAAGGGTCTTCTTCAATATCAAGTTTCCCTCATGGAATTCTTTAGGATGAACCTCTTTATCCTAAGCTCACATTATTCATTTCTGGTGCATTGGACCACGATAGATAGCTTTCAACCTCCTTTCTTCAAATTCAACTGATCATATTAGGATTGGATCCATTCTTCCTTATCCAACTTCAGCTTTGACAAGACTCGGAGAAAAGAAATCTCATCTTCAATGGGCAAAAGCGTTTCCATTCCATAAACTAATGAAAAATGTCTTGCCCCGACGAAGGCTTTGGGTGATGTTCAATAATTATAGAGGGTAAATGGTAACTTCTTTATGCCAATCTTTACAAGTCTCAGTTATCTTCAACGATCCCTTTTTTTTTAGCTGCCTTTGCTGCACTGTGATATGGCATCTGATTTTTGAATAGACTGCAAACTTTTAACATTGTGAGGTTGTGTATTGTTAGACATGATCCTTTTTGGCATTCTTTGCTGACACTTGATCTCTTTCCCTCTTTTTTTTTTAGATTTGAATTTGATAATTTTTGACCTTGTAGTATTGGCATATGAAGCTACATTCACCTTTTTAGTGAAGTAACCGACGACCTCAAGGATGAATTGGTGTTGGCCAGAAGCTTTTGACGAGATCAGCCCCATAACATCCATGCCCCACATATAAAAAATCTGTGAAAAAATGGAGGAGGCACATAAGTTTTGTCTTCCTCCATCTGGCATTTATAACTGATGCCATCCTCTTCCATGGTGGACCAGTAGTACCCGAACCTCATGATTTGCTTGGTCATTGTAAAACCATTAGTATATGTTGTTTAAACATCCTGCAACACCCTTACATCTTAGTAGCCTAGGCATATTTTAATGGTTCATGTGAAAACATCTTTGAATTTTTGGAACGACTCAATGATGTCTCGCTTTGTCTTTGTGGTGATGCAGACTCCGATATTTGCCTCTTTCTCTTATCCTAGGCTTACCGTCCACTGACTTTTTGTAAGGTAGGATCTGTTTTCATCTTACTCTACCATCCTTAACAAATCAGGAGATATGTTACAATCTCTGTCATCTTCCAAGTCTTAAGATCCCTCAAGACACATATCTCACTTAAAAGGAAATTTTGGATCAGTAGCAACGTCGCCCATGTCGTTGATATCTGGGGACCTATTGAAGGCAGATGCCAAAGAATAAATAATTCTAAGGATGATTATTTGTACGATATGATCATGAAAGAATGTCCAAAAAAATGAAAGAATCTAAGAATAATTATTTGTACGGTATGAAATGGGAAGAATAAAAGAATATTTACTCAAAATGATAACAAACATGCATTTTATTGAACTAAAGATTTTGGATATAAGCCTATTTCACAAAAAGATTCTTGTTGCTTCTAGGCTTAAAACAACAATCGTGTTTTGAATATTACTCTAGATTAGCTCTAAAAATACAGAGGTCTCTTCCACAATCTCATGGTTCAAAACACTCCCAAGTATGTAAGGGCAGTGCTCAAAAAATTATATTCCTAGGTTCCCTCTTCTGATACATCGTTAGTGTTCAGATTCCCCAATATCAGGTCTTGCATTAGAGTCTTGAGCTTGATGTACCCTTAGATCTCATGCCCTTATCCATCATGGAACTCATAATTTTTAACCCTTTTACAGAAAGGTTGGGTAACAGATTTTCAGCACTAAAGGGATTATCAAATTTCACGATACCCAATTTGGTAAGTCTTTCGATTAACTTTTTAAAAGCGGTACAATTTTCGATGGAATGCCTCGTGATTCCTGTATGGTATTCACATTGGCCGTTTGCATCATACCATTTAGGGTATGGAGGCTATATTGGTTCTACGTAAAAAGGGGATACAACATGTGCGTCAAACAAGATTTAGTACAACTCCCTATACGTGATTTGGACGGGCGGGAACTGTGGTTTTTCTGAGTTTGGTCTTCGATTGGGTTCTTGCCTTAGGGAGACCTGATGGCTGGTAGATACCGTCATTGGCTAACTTACTATAATCGGCTCTAAATGGCCCTTGTTATAACTACTTGTACTATTTGCTTCCTTTTCCTTCTTCTTTGGGGCCTTTAGAGTCCACTCTCCCCTTTCCTTTGTTTCTGCCAGAAGAATCGGTTTGGCTCAATCATCCTTCGGGTTAAAACCTGAATCCATCGAGAGGTTTAATAGTGCCAAGGTATTAGTCTGATGTTGGGGTCCGATAATGACGGGTACCCCTTGCGGATACGCGTCTAGTTAGGTCAGGACGCTTATTGGGGTAAAACCTGGGGAACAGATGAGGTATTCATTATCATCCCCACTGTTGACCACTGGGCCACTCCTTTTTTCAAGTTCTCCGGCTAGTAACTGAGTTAACTGGCCCATCATATTTCTTTAGAATTCTAGCATTTGTTCCCGCATATCTTGTTAAATCTTGGTCAATTGCTCTTGTATCTATATTTGCATTTGCTCTATTCTCTCCAATCTTTGGTCCATATCCTTTGTCGGTTCTGAAATAATTTTACCTAATTAGGGTCCTTTTTGGGAAAATCTAATGCATATAATAAAATGCAATGCAAATGCATGAGATGGATGCAAAAAGAAAGAGAAACGTTTATTCTGAATTCAATTTCATTAGAACAACTTTTCTAGAAAACAAATTTCTTTACCTAAAACGGATTACATATTCGGCCTTGTCCTCATATTCCAAGCGAATACACTGATCCTTTTCATATCCGAATGTTATGATCGGATCTTACGGATTTTCTAAAAGATGTCTCTATTATCTCCTTTCTGCTCGATCTAGACTGCGGCCCATTGATTACTTATCCTCGCGATGCTTGTCAGATTCTCTAAGACATGACGGCTCTCGAATAATCTTTGTTGGCTTGAATCCTCAAGCGATGAAGCAAAGTCGTGTATTCCTTCATGGACTATCAGCCTTCTCTTGTTGTTTACTTGGACCCTATTCGGACAGCCGTATTATATTCCACTTTTTCAAGAAACCCATTCTCTCATGACAAGCTTTTCTATTTAGCAATTGAATATGAATCAACTCCTCCTTTCTATGATGATGTAATGTAATGCAATCATAGACAAAACAAAACAAAATACGTCAGTGCAGAAGAAATAAACAACAAAATAGAACACCTATCTGGGTGAACCCTAGGGTTTGGCGTGGCTCTACCTAGGGTAGACTCTTAGGTCTCTTTATATGGGGTCTGGTTCTAAAGAAAGGGTACCTGAACCAGTAGATTCCTCGATCTTTACCCATTGTAGGCTCATATGGATCGAGTTCAGTTCAGAGGAATACATTTCCCTATAGCTATGCTGAGATGAAAATCTCATGAAGACATAGGTACAGATGTATCCCGGAAGCAGTCTACTAGCCCATGATGAGGTGAAAACCTCACGAAGGCATAGTTTCTCACTCCCACCTAAAAGGGTAAGATCGACCGATCATGCTATGCAATATGTAGAAAGATGCATAAACTCAAACCAACACAACAATTATAAACCGCCATGATAAAGACGAATAAAAATGCAACGAAAGGATCTTTTATAATGAAAATGCAATGTGATTGAAGTAAAATCAACGCATCAATACAAAAGAAATAAAAACAAAATAGAGCACCTATCCGGGTGGCCACTAGGATTTGGCATGCTTCTACTTAAGGTAAGCTCTTATGGCTCTCTATATGCAGTTCGGTGCTAAAGTAAAAGATACTGAACTTGTAGATTCCTCGATCCTCACCCATTATAGGCTCATATAGATCGAGTTCAGTTCAGGGGGATACATTTCCCTATGGCTGCACGAAGATGAAAACCTCACGAAGACATAGGTATAGATGTATCCCGAAAGCGATCCACTATCTTACACAGAGGTGAAGACCTTACGAAGGAATAGTTTCTCACTCCCACTTAAAAGGGTGTAACCGTTGGGTCATGCAATGTAATATGCAAAACTATTTAAAGACTTGAACCAATGAAGCAGGTATTATGACATAAACCACAAAGATAATGCAATGAAAGGATCATATTTTAAATTGGGTTTTCAACTTTCGATGAAAAGACATAAATTAATCAATTTATAGCTCGACTCTCTTAGGTCTTTAGTGGAGTCGCCAAGCTGTCGAAATTATTTTTTTGAAAAACAGGGTCGACTTTGGTTTTGAAAATGATAAACGAAAATTGGGAGTCGCCATCAATCCTTTTTTTGTTTAGGTGTGATCGGATCACCTAGAAATTTCTTCATTTTAATAAAATATTTCGATTTACTAAAACAATGATTTTGGTCTACGAAATTTGAGAAAACGAGTTCGGGAGTCGATTACGTATGAGGAAGGATTAGCACCCTCGTAACGCGTAAAATTGGTACCTAATTGATTAATTAATGTCTTAATGTCAAGATTTGAAAAACTCGAAAAGAATTTAGAATACGATCCCTTTTTATGTTGATCTATACGAAGAATTTGCTTGAGTAAATTGAAATGAACTCTAAAGACTTTCTTGTTCCGAAGTAATAAAATGCCACATCCAGTACGTTAGGACACAACATTTCAGACCTTCGAGAATAAGTTGGTCTTTTGATTTTCAAAACTCACGTGTTTTAATTTTGAAAGGTTATTCAGTCATTTGGATCAAACGAGAAAAATCGAAACCCAGTACGTTAGGGCACGATCTCTTGAATTTCCAAATACAGAACATTGCCTTACTTTGAAAATTTCTTTTTTTAATGAATTTTGGTAAAAATTAATGCAATATTTGAAGTGATATACAACATGCGATAAAATATTACGATAACAAATGATGCAATTGTAAAGATGGATATAATGTTAATGGACTAGTCTCAATGAATAAGTGAAGTTATAAAACGGAAATGCATGATAAAAGACAAACGAACATAACCACATATAAATGGGAAAAGGTAATAAGCACATGAATAAACAAGTCGATATTGCTAAAAATACATAAATCAACAAATGTTTATAAATAAAATATTAACCTTATGAATTTTAATAAGTGAATAAAGTGTATAGAATAGTAAATAGATAAATAGAAATAAATATACATGATGTCAAATTTGATTTTTAAAATATAAAAATAATGAAATAGTAAAGACGAAATAATAATAATAATGACGATAATAAAATAAATCATTTTTAATTTGTATAAAAATAAAGTAGATAAATAGTGGAGTAATAATAACAATAATAAAAGGCAAAATAAAATGAAAAGTAGAAAGGGCAAAATGTTAAAATGATGTATAATAATTAAATAAATAAGGGAATAATAATGAAATAGCGGGGTTAATGCGAAGAAAAAAAAACGAAAGATAATGCATGATCATAAAAGAAACATCATATGAGAATGCCTAAATTAAAAAAAGTACAAAACTAATAGATGGACAAGTATACGCTAAAATAAAGTAAAATAAGAACAAAATGATAAAAGACAATGATAAATAAAACGTACCCATAAAACATATATATAATTCAATTTTTAGGCATGTATGAAAGAGTAATAAATAAATGTATAATAATAAATAATTAAATAATTAAATAAACGAAGACTTAAAAAAAACAAATGAATATAGTCCCTAATAAATAAATAACAGGGTTAACTTGACTAAGGGACTCAATTATAACCCAAACCGAATTTAAAGATAAATTACAATAATAATAATAATAATAATAATAATAATAAAGGATCGATTCGAAAGGTGTGAAATCTTATAGGGACTTATTAGGAAATTGTTCCTTTCGCCCTCTAAACGCACCGTTTCTAGAACCACCGAATGATCAAAGGACCAGAATGAAAACAAAGATAAAAGTCCATAAGCAGATTTAAAAAGAAAGAAATAATAAAGTGAGGATTGTATTAAAACTCTTAAAAAGTGGAAGGACTGGAAGAACCAATAACCCAAAAGCAAAAGAAACGCGCAGATCCTAGCTTGCACTTAGGTCGGGTCTCGGGTCATGACCAAAACGCTGTCGTTTTGGGTCTCTGAGACTTAACCCTTAAACGGCATCGTTTTATTCTTGGATAAAAGCCCAAAAATTTTTTAAAACCCTCATTTTAGCCCTCACTCTAAAAAAACAAAAATAAAGCTCTCAACTCTCTCAACTCGCCCCCATGTCTGACCGAACTCCGGTCACCGGGCCACCACCCATCGGCCACTGTACGCGGTGGCCGGAGTTCCAAAAAAAACCTATTTTTGAAATCCTCCACACGTAAAGCAAGGGTCCAAGGCTAAAACCCTGAAAAACCCAACCAAAATCTGGCGAAGCAACAAAGAAACACTTGGTTTCTTCTCCTTTTTCGGCATGTCCCTCACCTATGGTGAACGAATCGACTGGTTTAGGTGAGTCTTTCCTTCTTTTTTATTTTCGCATGTAAACGAGAAAAGAAAGAAAAAAAAAGTTAAAAGTAAAAAAATGAACAAAATATGGAATGAAAATCACCTTTCTGTTTCAATTTTCTTTGTACTTTTTATTTCAAAAATGAAATCCCCCCTTTTTACATTTGGTTTTTGGTGGCTTTATAGCCGATTACACTACCTATCTTTACTTCTTTGTTGCTTCTATTTGCTTGCTGCCATTTCTCTGCTTTGTTTCTGCTTTGTTTATGCTTTTGTGTTCTTTGCAGGTTTTGCGTAGTCAATGGAGAAGAGACCTTGCCATTTCGGTGCAAGGCTGAGTAAAGGGGTCAGGCCTCGGGACGAGGCGCGGGCGGTGCGCCTGAGGAGGAGAGGCGCACATGGGAGATAGGGTTTCTGCCTTCTTCTTTTTGCTGAAGCTATGGGCTGTCGTAATTTTGGGCTGTCTACTTTGTGCTTGGGTTTTAAGTTTTTGGGCCTGCTGGGCTGTTGTAAAAATGGACTGTTTATTATTTTTATTTTGGTTTCTGGTTTATGGGCCCCGGGCTAAATTGGGCCTCTACAAACATTTTTTTCAACAAAGAAATTAAGATGAACCCAGAAAGCCTAACCCTAACCCTATCCATCTTTAACTCCATATGTGTCTATTTGGAATAAAGGACCACACCAATTAGGCAAATTGTTTCCAATTGGTCAATTTTGCAAATTGCAATGCAATAGATTTCAGCAAAGAAATTAATCAAGCGAATAGAAAGCCATTAAATCTTATTGATAAAATTTCATATAATAGTTATAACCTTAATTAAAGCCTCCGCCCTTGACAGGACCACACAATAAAGCCTCGGCTTTCCAATTTGCACTGCATCGACTTCTAAACACAATCCCCACCCATTGCTTAGAAGCAATTCCACCAAATAATGGAACTCCCAAGCATTTTTCATTAATGTCTAACCCAATCAAATACAATTTTCTTGCCAGGAATTAGTGTAAATATTATTTTTCAAGTCATTGAAATAAGATTATTATAGATTGGAGCATGAGACATTTTCATGATTAGACTGTCTATTGAGGTGTTATATATGTGGATGATGCGAATTTAAAATTTAGTTATTTAATTTTATAAATTTTTTATATATATGTCAACATTAATTTATATTTATTGGTGATATTATTGAAGCATGCTCCAATAAAAAATCATAAATAATTTATTCATTTTAAGCATATCAACAAGTTACTTGTTAATTAATCAATTGATTCCTTTTCTCTGCCCTTATCATTGATCCGAAATTATTGACTCAAAACATAATTTGTTCGCTTCCATAGCTCTATTTTTTACTTATTTCCTATTTCTACATAATTGTATGGCCAAAATTTGTCTAAATATTTTCAATAATACCGATCACCAAACTTGTCTTGCAGCCGCCCACAAACCACCCCAATCCTTCAATTTTCAAAACTTAATTCTCATTTCATACACTATCAATAAAATTTAAAAATTCCGACTAATGAAAAGTGTATATATAATATAATAAAAATTTTATAATATAAATAAAAGAAATGGAATACATGATAAATTTACAACTTCATTTATGAAATTAAAAAAAAAATCTTACTAGTATACCAAATATTCACCCTTTGTACTATGTAGTTTTTATTTAACTTTTTAATTATAATTTGGTAAAATGTGTGTTTTTAGTTTTGAATTCAATTTTTTCATTAATTGTATCAAATAATTTGACAGCCACAATGAGATTTTGAGATAATTATTTTCAAAAAAAATATTTTAAATTTAAATTACAATTTTTAAAATTTATATAATTATAAATTAAACTCACGGAAAAATGAAAAATAAATGACCCCACATAAAAATTTGAAAACAAATGCGTAACCTATAAATTAATACCTAAATTATTATCCTTTTCTTATTTTGGCACTTGAACTACCTTTACCCCCAAGTTGGTACTTTCGTTCATTAAGTCTATTTTTTAATAAAAAACACTTAACTCACAAATTAGTATCAAAATTATACATTTCCCAAATTGGTACCTAAACTATTCTTTTGTTACTTATTTTAAACCAATTTGTTAAACCCATAAAAAAAAGTTTCACCCAGTAATAGACTACCACATCATATAAACTTTAAAAAAATTCTTTTATTTTCTTTTTTTCTTTTACATTATTGCTCTCTTTTTATTTTATTTTTTTTTCTATTTTTCATTTTCTTTTGTTCTTCCTTTAAAATGTCTAGTAATTCCAACAATGCTAAAAATTCGCCCTCCCAAGGTCTAGAGTCTGGCAATTAATTTCATTTTTTAGATTCACCATCCACTTGCTTAACTTGATGGGATTGAAAAAGTTCTTTCATTGATCAAAATTAGTGTTTTTAAAACCAACTCAAACTGACCAATCGAATCAGGAATTGACCGGGTTACCTGTTTGGACATAGGGGTTAAATCGATTGACTTGTGAACCGATACAAATCGGTTGAAACAAGCTAAAAAAAGGTTAAACCAATTGTCTTTATTTGTTAAATATTTTTATTTTTTTATTTCTATGAATATTTTAATAATTTATTTGATCAAACTGAACGAACTGGTTAAACTAGAAATTGGTGACCTGATTAGTTCAACCATCGGCTCACGTCTAAAATCCTTGATCAAAACCATGAATCTCAAAATGCTCACACTTGTAGAAGAAGCCCAAAATGAAAGAAAGAATAAAGAAAAGAAATAAAAGTAAAAAGATATATATAATAATACTTTTATCTTATTTTCACATGACAATTTTTAATTGCTTATCTTTTTTAAATAGAGTTAATGGTTTGATTGACAAGTGAACTAACAGAGGTACTAATGAGGGAAGAAAGTAGTTTAAATACTAGTTGTGACAAAAAAAAATTAAATACCAAAATTGAAAGAAAAAAAAACATAGTTTAAGTACCAATTTGTAAGTTAAGCCGGAAATAAATTTAATTTACAAAAAAATTAATTTATATAAAAATTGATTATTCTCTCTCCACCCACAAAACCCTCAAAATCCCTAACCTCTCAAATTTCTTTTTTATATTCTCTCACCATCTCTCCTTAGAATTTTTACAAGATATATGATAAATCTTTCAATACTTTTAAGTAAATCTACCTAATTAGGCAATAACTCTTTTATTTTTAAGATTTATTGGTTTGTTTTTAAAAAATTGGGACCGTGGCTCTTCTTGTGATAGATTAGTTATTTTTATGCAATACTGAGCGTTAATTGATTGTATAATTTTGGATGTTGATTTTGTATGAGATTCCTAACATTTTAATTGGATAATAATTTTTAGAGGTCGATTACTACAAATCCTAAAAGAAATTAAGATTGGTTGCATTTATAATCGTCAATTTATTGAATATTGATTAGAAATTTAGCGTTTCTTTAAAGTTCGTTATTAGTGTGATTATTGTGAATATTATATTTGTTTTCATATCGTGTTTGACATATTTCATTCTCATGACATCAAAAAGCATTTAAGTGATTTTTTTTTGTTAAAAAATACTAATTGTTTGTTAGCTTCATAATTTTTTTAATAAATATTAAATTTATTTTTGTGTTGTGTTTGAATTTCATAATTTATCATAATAATTCTATTTACAAAATTATTATTCGATAAATGAAAAAAATTAAATACTGAACTTTCAATAGAGAAGTTTATAATATTGAATTTATTTTATAAAACAGTACGGTATATTAGTACAACATATAATTATATTATTTAATGATAATAATAAATTTTGGTTTTTGAAAATTATTTATTATTTATTTTTTATTTTTTATTTTTTACAACATTAACGATGATAAGATAATTCAATGATTACAGCACATGAAAAAATCATGAACAATTGTGAAATAGTTATGAATTATTGAAATTTATTTGATATTTATTCTCTTTTAGTTACTATTTCAATAATTATATAATAATCTTACATTTGACTATATTATACTTTATCAATATTAATATTTATGCATTTGTTGATATGATATTTTTCAAAAATTGACTTTACAATTCAAAATTTTGAATTCCGCCTCCAATTATTTGTCTAAAACATATAGTGACATAGCATATACATATTGGTGTTTTTGTACAATTGGGAAAATGCTATTACTTTCTCTCTTTTTTATGTTTTTTTCAAATGTGCAAAAATTATCCAATTATACAAAAAAATGTCGACATATATATGTCACATCATTATATGTGTAAACAAATTATGTCAAATTACTTAATGGAATTAACCAAAAATAAACCTCAAGAAACGTGGAGAAATTAAAAATATCAAATTATAAAAGGAGGACTAAATCCACCAAAAATGCATAGTATAGGACCTTCTATAGAATTTGACCAAAACTTAGTGTACTTGTAGCCGTCTTAGCGATTATATGCATGCTCGAATGAGACACGTGAAACACGTCATTCGTAAATTTCTTTCAATTATTGAAGCCTAGTTTTTCTTTTTCTTTTTTCTTTTTCCTTTGTAAATCTCCAAAGTAAATAATTCCTTGTTTGACTTCAAATATCTCCAAATTGAACTCTCTTTTCTCGAGAATCTGATGGAAAACCTAATTCTTCAAATGATTGGTTAAAGCTTAAAGTAAAGGCAAAAGGTCAAGCGTAATCTTTTACCAATAAGATAATAAAATGTAATCCGACATAACACTTATAAAAAAATATTATAAGTTATGATTATATCTTTTTTTTAAATAATATTTAAAGTTATTTATAGCTCCTTTCTGACTCATAAATAAAAGGATAATATGCTTTAATACAATTGAATTCACGTATTCTCATAAAAATAACAATACTCATACCAATTGAGCTAAGACTCAATTAGCCCGACTTTCAAATTTGTTATGTTAAATTTATAATTTATAGTTTTGTATGTTAAATTTAGTAACACTTCTAATTTAATCCTCATTAATGTTAACAAATTGTTTTTCCAAATTTTTTTATTATAAAATACTATGTTCCATAATATTGCAATAACAAAAACGCCATTGGAATTTGTTTTTCATTTTTAAAAATGTTTTGTAATTGAAATAAATAAAATATAATTATGAAACTCTTTTTGCTTTTATTTTACTCAAACTTCCTAGGATCCCATTTATTTGGTCCTCATCCCATGAACAGGATTGTTGAATAGAAAATGGATAGAAGCATTGATCAGCAGCAGCTAGCCATTCAAATACAAATAATAAAGGCGGTGGGATCCCTTTGTTTTTGGAAAAACATCTCCCTTATAATTTACAATTCACCTCCCCATTTTCTCACCACTAGTTTCTTTTACCCTTTCTCAACAAAGAACAAATACAGCTTTCTATTTTTATTTAACTGTAACAGTTAAAAGAGAGTGATAGATTTACGAAGTAAAAGATCATGCTTTACCTCAAGAGGAGAAGACCCAACTTTGGTTTCTAAAACTACAGTATAGTTTGAAACAAGTTGATGATCCTGTGCATTCGTAAAAGACAAAAAGAGGGCCCTTCTTTCGTTTCTATTTCGCCTGTTAATTTATTATTTGCTATAATTTAATTTTAATATTTTTTTTGGTATTTAAATTTTTTTTGTCCCAATTAAATATTTGAGTTTAATTTTAATATTTAAGTTGGTACTTAAATCAAACAGAATTATGTAGTTCAATGAATATTTAATATGTATGTTCTAGTGAAAAATTATAGGTAGTTAATTGAGATAAAAAAACAATTACATTTACGTACTTAATTAGAACAAAAAAATTAAGTTTCAAATTAGAAAAAAATTCTAATACTAAAATAAACATTAAAATCAAACTTAAATATCAAATTAAAAAAATTAAGTATTAAATTAAATATTAAAACTAAACTGAATTAACATTTTTCATTAAGGTTTCACTTTCTTTTGTTCAATTAGGGAGACCCACTGGCGGCTCCGGTCGGCCAAGTGGCCTGTGTTAGTATTTAGGACCCACTTCAGCTGCCAGGCTAATTAAATTAGACCATTGAATTTGGTCACCTAGTACTACATATATGGGGTTTCCCTATCAATATGTTTTTTTTTTCAGGTTAAACCTTTAAATTAATATAAAGTTCTTTTAGCATCTTTTTATAAAAATTAAATTTGAGATTTTAATTAACCTTTCGTTTGTTTCATTTTTAATGGATTCTAGAAAATTATTTATTTTTTTATAAAAATTAATATTTTCTGGCATTTAAATGAATTTGTGTAAAATATTTTTTATTGTTTAGCAGATTTATTAAAAATATTTCATAAAAGCTACTTTTAATGAAACAAACATAAATTTGAGATTTTATTTTTTTTCATTGTTTAATTGAGTTTATTTCACAAAATTTATTTATATTTTAATTAATCATGTTTTAGTTTTAATTAATCTTATTTTACTTAATTAAGCTTAATTATTAATTTCGTACATTAGGGAATATAAATTTATATCTGTTTAATTAAGTTGAAAGTGGTAAATATTTATTTTGAATATTATTTGGATGAGTAAGTTGAAATATGATTGAAATATGATTTAATTTGATAAAAATTGAAGTAAGGACCAAATTGTAAAATTTGTAAATTTTTGAATTCTAATTGTTTGAATAGTTAAACTTAAAATATTGATGTAGTAACTAAATTATATGATTATGAAATATGAAAATTTAGAAAGTTGAGCATAAAATAGTAAAGTTTGAAACTATAGGGGTTAAATTGTAAAGATTTCAAAACTTGAGTTTTAGGACTAATTTACATTATTTAAGAAGTTACAATTTTGATAAATAGAATATGAAAGTTTAACTGATAAAAAATCAATGACTAATTTTTTGAAATTTTGACACTTTTAGTTGTAAGGACTAAATTATAAATTTTGAAAATTTTAGAAAACGGATTGTTTTGCAAAAATGTAAAAAATGAGGTTTAGGACTGAATTGTAGGATAAGAAAATATTTTTTCTTTGTGAGGAATTAAATTGTAGAATCGTAAAAGTTTAGATTTTAGAGATTAAATTGTAAAAAATATATAAAATTAGAATATAAGAGATTGTTTTCATGAATAGTGAAGAGAGCTTTCCATTTGTTGCTTTAAAAGCTTTCCCTTTTTGTTTCTTAAACAGTAATTAGAGCCTTATCAATTTAAAAAAAGTCTTATAGAAAAAATTTTGGTAAAACATTGATTTTACCCTTTTTGAAGAATGATTTCTTTTGGTAATTTATTTTCCACCAAACAAACACCATAAAACAATGAAAATATTTTACCGAAAACATTTTACATGCAAACAAACGAACCCTAAAGTATATTCAACTTCTTACCATCTGACCTAATCAATGTTAATCTTCTAAACACATATTAGTATTTAATTAGTAAATCTTCTAAACACATACTAGTTATAGGGAAAACTCTTGTGATTAGTAAATTAAAAATAAAAATAATTATTTGTAGATTAAAATAATGTGGAAAGTATGTTAGTCAGGTCATCTGTTTTTCGGTCTAATCAATCTAATTGATTCAATCAATTTTACTGGTTTGATTAAATATATCAATAAAGGTTCATAAAAATATTTAAACAATTTAGTTCAAAAAAATTTTATTTTATTTAATCGATCTGTATCAATTTTGGATCTAATTAGTCCAACTAATTAATAAAATCCAGTTCAAACAACGATACTATTATGAGTAGTGGTATGAGGCTAAATTTTCAAACATGATATATTAGTTTTTTTTTTCAGTATGAAATTATTATTTAATTATTTTTTCTTGGGTTTGTGATAATTTTAGTAGAGATGACTAAAATATTTATTTAAATAAAACAAAAAATTTATTCACAATTAACCTCTAAACTATATATATATTTTTTATATTGATACTTAAATTTCTATTTATATGATACTAAATTTTACTTCAGTCGATCGTTTCAGCCTATTTAAGTTAACATCGTTAAAAAAACCGTTCAACATGTGGAGCCAACCGAAGTATGGGCCATGTCATTTTTATATACATCATCATCATCCATATGGAATAAATATATTATTTATTAAACTTAAGTTAAATTAATTTATTTTTTTTATTCTCTCTTGACCCCTCTTCTTCTTCAATCCAAAAGCCATTTTCATGTTCCCTTCTTCATTTCCAGCAAACCATTTAGTCTAATGCAAATGCAGAATTGATATCATTTTTCATGGAAAATACGTTTAAATCTACTGTGCAAATTGAGGTTTTAAAAAACCCATCAAAATTCGATCAACCAAATGAAAGCTTGGATTTGCCAAAAAAAAAAAATAAAAGAAAGATAGGGTTTGGCTGAATCAAGGATTTGGGGTTTTTTTGTTTTCTGAAGTGGGGACTTTTTAGAGAAATAATAAAAAATAATTTAAGGTTTTCATATTAAATAAACATGACATGGAAAATATTATTTATCAAATTATTATGACCTCAAAATATTATGATTGGGTTTCAATTTTTTTATTTAACACCATTTGAGTTTTGGACTTAAAAGTATAATAAAAGTTTAGGTATTTATATGGAAAAAAGTTCAATGGGAAAATGAGTATAGTTTAAGGGATTAATAATAAATAAAGCCTAAAACAAAACTAAGAACGTCAACATTTTTAAAGAGTAAAAACAAAACTACAAGTTAGATTGGTCCACATGGTAGTCACGTGGGCTCAACACTAAACCAATATTCTTCTAGTGGGTTAAATCCATTATAAGTACCAAAAATATAGTTTACATTCTAATTTGGTCTTTAAATTTTAAAATATTTTAATTGAGACTTAAAGTATCAATATTGTAAAATATATTTTACAAATGTGGATTAAATTGTAAAAATGGGTGCACCTATCATATAAACAACTTGGATCTGACGTGTTAAAAAAAGAAATAATTCTAAATTTTATCAAAACTATTTGTTTTTTTTATAAAAAAAACGTGATATCCAAGTTTTTCATATGCAAGGTGCCCAATTTTTTTTAAATATACCCAAAAGAATGGCATGATTAATGCAATATTAATAATTTGAGGACTCAATTAAAGCATTTTGAAACTTAGGGACGAATATAGAATCTGGTGGATAGTTTGGGGGGATTGATGAAGTTTGACCCTATCTTTCCGTAGGTGTTATAAATTTAGTGGACGATAGAACTTTTACTTTTAGGCTTAAGGTTAAGGAGGCTCAATACTTCACCAGCGCACTTTAACACGAAGCCCGCTACCCAACAAGCAAAGCCACAGAAATGTGATATCCGCGGGCAATTACCAGTCAGAGCGGTAGAGTAATGAGCAATGCGCGTAAAATGAAATTATCTATTTCCCATCAACCGGGTATAGCCAGTAACCCAAGAGAATAGTAGATTGAGTGCGATTCAATGATTCTGGCTCGTTCTTCGCTTTCCTTCCCATATAAAGTGCCTGCGAGGGTTGGGTACTAGAGGCAGTCAGTTTCCCATCCTTTCTTTCATAGCTTCTCTACTTTGCCTTTTGGTTCTCTGTTTATTTACAGCTATACCATTCAGCTAATGATAGCTTACTGTGATCGGAAACTCGAGAGCCGTCGCTCTGTCCCCGCTCTCGGTTTCCCTCGGTTTAGGTTTTTCCGCCACCGGCGATTGTGGTAATCATTGTCTCACTCTCCAACCTAAAAAAGCAGCGAAGAGAAGTTTTATTTATTTATTTATTTATTTAAGATTTGAATCACTGTATAATATACCACGGTCGATCATTTCAATCCGATGAGGAATTCAAAAAATAACCGTAAGGAACCGGAGAAGAGCCGGAGGGTAAGGTTATCTGAAAGGGCGTCGTCGTTTCACGGGAGAATCCAGACGATGGAACCGGTGGAGCTGAGGCGGCCGAAGACGCTTCCCGACCTGCTTCCAGAGAGGTCTACTTCACTCTCATCCGATGCGAGGCCGCCGAAGTTGACGAAGCTGCTATTGAACGTGACGATTCAAGGGAGCCTCGGAGCCGTGCAAGTGGTGATGTCACCGGAAAAAACTGTCGGTGACTTAATAACGGTCTCCGTCAGGCAGTACTCGAAGGAAGGTCGGCGACCGATGCTGCCGCCAACGGACGCCGCGCTATTCGATCTCCATTATTCTCAATTCAGCTTAGAAAGTAAGAAAAAAGAAAAACTACCCCCGAAAATTTATTAGCCGTTAGATCAGGTTTCTATATTTTTGGGGAAACGTACGGCTGTAATTGATTGCCAATATTTTTGGGTTTGTGTGATAGCAGGTTTGGGAAGGGAAGAGAAGCTGATCGCGTTGGGATCAAGAAATTTCTTCTTGTGCACAAAAACGGCGGCATCAAAGGACGGCCAGAATAAAACGGCGTCGTGCTCAAATGAAGCGGAAAGTGTTACAAAAAGCTCGAAACCTTGGTTCAAATTCATGGATTTCTTGTTTTAGAAGCATTTTTTATGGGTATTGTATTTTGTAAAAAAAATTAATAATTTTTTTAAAAAAATTAGATTATGGAACATGCAAATTTATGAAAAATTGCATGTAGGGTATTTTAGAATGGTTAGGGAAGGAAAGAGAGAGTGTTTAATTAATCATAATCTCTCTTTTGTTTAATTATTTGCTAAAAATGTATAAAGTTTTTTGGCTTAATTTATAAAAGTTGGAATATTTCTTAATTTGTTAATCTCAGTCGTTTTATCATGTTGGCTTAAATTGAGAAAAAGAAACATTGGGATGATCTCAATTCTAATGAAGACACCAAAAAAAAAAATGATGGTAAGTAAAATATCTGGATTATTTCTTCTCATTTCCAAACACAAGAGTATAAATCTAAGAAAAGACATTTTATTTCAAGGTAAATAGTAAATTATACCTCCAAAATTGATATTAACATATATAGTAACATAATTGAAATTATTTCTTTAATCTGTAGGATATAATTGATAAATTTTTAAAAAGATAATTAAAATAACTTTAAACACAATTTTGTAATGAAAATTTTTGGAATATGAAGCAACCGAATATATTGATTTTTTGAAGAAAGAGAAGGAACACCATTTATGAAGGCTTACCAGGATAAAGCGAAAGCAGTGATTGGCTCTGAAAATGGATGCTTGGATATTCCTTTGAAGCTAAGGGTTGAGACTTTGTGTCGCATTCGCAATTCGAAGTAACTTGCAGACAAAATTCCAAGTTCCAACTAGCTTGTTGAGTATCGAGGATTATTCTTATATTAGAGCAAAATTAATTTTATTTTATATGTTTTTCTGATTTAGATTTGATTAATTAATTTTTAACAGTTATAATAATTAAATTTTACAAGGACAATTGTGGTAGTTTATACCATGAGTGGTGGGACAGCTATTAGGAGTAAAGGTTTAGAGGTGGTGTTTGAGTAGAGCCAAGGTTATATAGTTGATCTTCTGTGTCTCCCTATCTTGGTATTGGATGATGGTATTGTAAAGGGAGGAAGGCTTAGCTTAGGTCTCAACTATCGAATGCTTTACTCCATAGATGCAAGTGATAAAGTGGCAAGTCGTTAAGTAACATTGTTGGAGTTAATATGAGGTGACTAGATAGAGTATAGTTAGGTTTAGAGAGGTGATGGATTGATGGATGTTAGTAAGAGTTCTTTCCCATATATCGCTTGGGTGATTACAGGAGCCCACTTTATATGATTTGGCGTTTGGCAAGGATAAGATTGAGCTTCGAGTTTCACCAAACTCTATGCCAATACTTGGATGATTTGGCAAGGGTATAAAAATTTGCCCCTAGATGAAAACTAGGTTATAAAGTGATTTGGATTGAGTCAAATTTCTAATGAGGCTATGAAGTGACTTTTGTACCATCGTGATTAATACCCCCAATCGTTGTGTCTTTTGATTAATTTCTTGCTAGACACAAGTTCATCTTTAATTGAGTTTTTGAAATAGCGACCCTTTTATTTCTCTTTAAAATTTGTTTTAACTTCCAATTCAAATACTTATAAATAAGGCTCCTTTGTGATTTCATATATAACTTCTTTATTCATTTTTTTCTTCTTTACCTTCGACATTTTTTCATTCTTATTCACAAGGAAGTTACTTATTATCTTTCTATTGTTTGTTGTTTTATTTTTAGAAATTGAAGTCAATCATTCAACACTCCGAATGAAGGATGTTTCCATAAAGGGTGAGGAACGATTGTGTTCAACCACCATTATGGATATGATTGCCATGTTGAAAATGTGATATCTCAAACGTCCTCACTAAAAGTACCAGTTCTTGATTTCTTCAGGGACACATTGGATGAGTAAGGTTACAAGTAGTGGGAAAGGCTTTTTTTTTCCTTCTTTTATACTTGTTTGAGGCAGGTTTTCACTTACCATTTCATCTTTAGTTTGTAAAGATGTTGTGATTGTATAACATTGCCCTTAGACAATTGTTAGGGAACTCTTGGCACCTACTAATATTGTATTTTTTGGATTATAAAAAACAATGAAAATAACCTTCTTGTAACACCCCTTACCCAAGTTCGACGCCGGAACAGGAATATGAGGTGTTACCGGACTTAAACACATACAAACATATATTTCCTAGTTATAAAATTTCGCTTCAATTTAAAACTTTTCACAATACCTTAATTCCTTACCATGGGCCTACGAGGCCCCAAACACACTTTGGAATTGATTCAGGACAAATCTGCACACTCTAGAAATCTTTGTGAAATTTCAAGCAGATAAGGGCACACGCCCGTGTGGAAGAGCGACACACCCGTGTGCCTATTTAACATGGCCGTGTTGAAGGCCAGTGTGACTCACACGGCTGAGCATATCGGGACATGCCCGTGTCCCTAGCCCGTGCAAATTTATTTTACGATTCGAATCTACAGGGGTTTTCACACGGCTTGACACACGCCCGTGTCCATGACACGTGTCTCACACACGGCCAGGACACGCCCGTGTCTCAGCCCATGTGCAAAAAACTTGACATTCTGTTTCTAAAGTCAGCAACTCCTTAAGGGCACATGGCCAAGGCATACGCCCGTGTGTTAGGCCGTGTCCTCCACATCGTTGAGACACATAGTCGTGTCTCTGCCCGTGTGTTTACTATCATGCATACTGACTTGTAAAATTGAGGTGCATGGGACACACAGCTGGACTACACGCCCGTGGGGCAAACCGTGTGTCATACACGGCCTAGACATATGCCTATGTGTCAGCTCTTATGGACAAAATAAGGCTATTCACCAAGCCCATTTTCCACCCTTAATTGCACCAACCTACACAATATCAACCAAAACCAATCCAAGCATAACATATATAACCCAATCAACCATAACCATAAGAAATTTGCATCAATCCATTTAATAGTAATCAATATTAGCCAACATTAATGGCTTATACAAAATGAATATCACATCCATCATATAAGCCAACACTTGTGGCTAAACTAACAAGACACTAAACAAAAGATTCAAGTCCCTATACATGCCACAATCAAAACATTTAAACTAGTTATACCAAAAGCTTTAGGTGATAGTGTGATCGATGCCTCCGACATCCTTGGATCCTCGATACTAGCTTGGTGGCACTATATGAAGATGGAAAAGAGGAGTAAGCATAAAGCTTAGTAAGTTGCATATAAATAAGTAACAACATCAACCATGCATATTATAATTCAACACGAACAAAGGTAAATATCACTACATACTTATATATCACGAGTTTAGACCAACAATTACAATATCGTCCCAAAATCATTTTCATAGCTAGAACTTACTCATGTCATTCTTACCATCAAGGCAACATAACTAGACTCATATCTCATGAGTTTCGAATAAGAACCTGTGCCACTCACACGCTTATATCATTCCATATCATTGTCATAAGCTTTAAAATAACCCGTGAAACCATTTGGAATACTAAAGGATATTTGACAAGCTTTGCACAAGAGGGTGAATTGCTGATGCCATGTTCCAAACATGGTCTTACACTGGCTCACATGTCGAGGCCGATGCCATATCCAAGACATGGTCTTACACTAGCTCTCGTCTCAATGTCGATGCCATGTTTCAAACATGGTCTTACACTGGCTCTCGTTACATTGCCGATGCCATGTCCCAGACATGGTCATACACTGGCTCTCATATCGTGGCCGATGCCATGTCCCAGACATGGTCTTACACTAGCACACATATCACCCAAATGTCATGGCATGGATATCTAATCTATTCCTAGGTTCAATCGGGACTCTACTACATTAAATTTCATCATGTACTATTCATAAGAAAATTTAACCATATTACGCAAAATTAATCATTCAACACATAATAACGATAAAGTTGTCATACTTACGTACAACTTACCTCGGTATACAAAAAGTGGCGACTAATTGGATTTAATCTACTTGTTTGGCCTTCCCCTAGTCTAGGTCTGGATTTTGTATTTCTTGATCTAAAATGATAAAAATTTACTAATTTAATCATCATGCATTTCATAAATCATATTTTGGTAAAATGACCATTTTGCCCCTAGACTTTCACAAAAATACTATTTTACCCCTAGGCTCGTAAATCAATTTTTATCAAATTTTCTCACTAACCAAGCCTAGCCGAATTCTTTTTATACTAGAAGAAGCCCAAAATTCCCATTATTTTACACATTTACCACATGATTTATAACTTATGCGAAATGGTCCTTAGTTAGGGTTTTCATGAAAACTACTTCACAAAAGTTGTTTGTTTCACAACCAAGATTCATTTTCTTCCATAAAAATTAAACAAAAAACATGAAAAGTCTCAGATAAAACCCTATAATTTCAACTATTTTGCAAAATAGTCCCCTCATTAGCTAGATTATGCTACGAGGGTCCTAAAAGTACAAAAATTATCAAGAAAGGCCATCAAAATCACTTACTTGTAAAGGTAAAGAGTGGCTAAAATTTTGAAGCTCCAGAACCCCTAAAAGAGATGAAAAAGATGACAACCCTTTTCTTTTTGTTTTATTTGTAGTCAAAATTAAGCTACTAACTTCACTTAAATTTTGACTTTTCTACTCCTATTTGTCTCTATGGTCGGCCACCTTATTGAAATGGGTCTATTTTCCCGTTAAAGACCCCTAATTATGATTCTTTAGCTATTAAAAACCATTCGTTAGAAGAACGAAACTTTTCCCCTTTATGCGATTTAGTCCTTTTTCGCAATTGAGCATGCAATTGCAAAAATTATTTCACCAAAATTTTCATGCATTCATATAAACATGCTATAACACATAAAATAATAAAATAATAATAATTTATCTAACCTCGGGTTAGTGGTTCCGAAATCACTGTTCTGACTAAGCCCAAAATTAGGCTGTTACACTTCTTCAATTAGATTTAGGAATATGTTTACCTTTGTCTTTAAAGGTCCACATGGCATAAGTTATTTGCACCATAAAGTGATATTATCCTTGAGGTTAACAAGTTCCCTAAGAGTCTTGCATTTTATACCCCCACAAATACATTCATATAAAAAATAAGTTGGAGGACTTTCCGTTCCACCATTAGTTGATCATCCCTTTGTTTGCAATGCTTTTAGCCCTTCTATTTGATTGAGACCTTTCCTAGGACCAGTTATGTCACCTAAGATCAGAGCCACTAAGGTTTAACAATGTATAGTCTTTGGATAACCTTTCAAGGTTTAGTTTTGAAGAACGCAACCTGTGACACCCCACACCCAATCTAATCATCAGATTTGAATACGTGATATCATATTACATTTTTGGAGCAACTTAGACTAACTCAATATCGTTTTACTAAGTAACGTACATTCAAACAAATAAATCATGTATAATTTCAATTAAATCATGTGTGCAAGCTCAATGAATGCCAATTGATCTATTTTAATATATTTAGGAGTTGTACGAAATTAAAAAAAATGAATTTAGTAGTTGAATCTAAATTCTTTTATCTAGTTTCTACATAGAGCTCTTGAAACATGACCTTCATGTCTCAAGACATGATAAAATTCATTTTTATTTTAATTTTATATTGATGTGTATCGAGACATTAGGATACATGTCCATGTCTCGAGACTCTCCTATTTTAAACCTCTAAATTTGATGTTTTTTCATCTCGAGACAAAGGCCATTGTGTCTTGGGACTTGGATTATGATGTTTCAAACTTGCTTGTTAAGTCTCAAGACTTGTACCAAAAAATGCACGACTTGATCATTTTTGTTCTTGGGGTCTTTAGACATGGTCGTTATGTCTTGAGATACTATTATTATATGGGTTAAAATGAACATTTAAATGCATTCAAACACCAACAAATTCATACCTAACTTAAACAAACTTTATACCAATTTCATATACATCAATTTAACAAACAAATATGTAACCAAACATTCGAACAACTTAGCAATCAAATCACATTTACCAACGTAGTTACATAAATGGCTTAATACTTATAACCATGCACATTCATACATTACTTCAACATTAAGACACCTTATAGTTCCATAGCTAATCAAAGCATACCAAATTGACCAAAACAATATTTAACCACCAAAAACAACTTAGGTGCATTTTTATATGAAAAAGTTACAAACTTAACTTGAACTAAGCTGAGTTACTGTTTTTGGAAGCTTTGCAACTTCGGTCTACTAAAACCTTGTTTAAGACTTACGCACAAAAAAAAGAATACAACCGTACGTTAAGTATTGAATACTCAGTGGTGCTAACACAATTAGAAATCAATATAGAAATAACATGAAATCAAATTAAATAGAAAATTTGGAAATCATTATATCACATTTTAATAAGTTTAATATTAGTATCACAAGTCACATAACATTCCATATTATCCATCTCTTAAATCACCCTCAAGGTATTCATTTTACACAATTGGTTATCAATAATATCGACACACCCACAGGGTTTTAACACCTCGTTTCATATGACATGAATCGATCTTTATGTCAATACTTTTTAACATAACCAATTAACAAATGTAATTCACATTCGTTTATTAATACGACCCTTATTAATTGACTCAGATTTGAGAACGAATACATGTATCAATCCACCAACACATTAGAATATGCAGCGAAGTGCTAATCGGACATAAATGCACTAATCCCACCAACCACACCAGAATATGCTTGTACCCCTAGGGTATTTGAGTTAGTGATACGTTCTCAACCCCGAGGGTATTAGCGAACTATCACAATATGATATGCGCTCAGTGCTAAATCTCCCACCTATCAAAACAAACCCTATAACGTGCCAACTATACCTATGACTCTATCCGACACTGTTAATAGGGTATTAAAAAATACTAAAAATCATCAAAACATATTACAAACCATATAATATAACAATATCGTAATGCGATTTTCACAGTCACAAATGTATACACATTTCAACCAAAATCAAGTACTCAAATATATATGTAAATTATATTCTATACCATTATCATTTGATTACTTTTAACTATTATTGAAGCATAATTGGAATCAATTATGAGATCACAACACAAGTATACATGTACATATTAACTAAATAAATCACCAAGTTACAAGTATAAATATAAATACATATACATATACCTTAATTCACCAAAGTTATTTTACCTCCATAAAACCAATCATTAACATTTTGCCATTTACTTCTCTCCTTGTACTTTCATAACAGATTGTTGAGTATGCATCATATTTTAGTCAAATTTGAGAGATAATTTCCCAGTTAAACTTTGTTTAATTGTTTCAGTCGAACTCTGATTAGTCTACATTATTTTATTATTATTTAACCTATGAATTTAGCCTATAAATAGGCTCTTTTACAACCTTAAAAAATACACTCATTAAAATATTAGAACTCATAACAGTTTTGGAGAATTTTGTATTTACATTTTGAAGGTTCTTTATTTTTGGGTTTCGGGGTTTAATTTTTATCTCCATATTTTGTACTCATCGTTCTTTTGCCATTATAGTAAAATTATTTTTGCCAGTGGCTTTTTATCCTTTTTGGAGGGGTTTTTCCACGTTAACTTATGTATTCAATTTACAAATTTCTTCCGCTATTTTTTACTTGTTCGTTGCTTAATTAGGTTGATCCCCAACAAGTGGTGTCAGAGCTAGTTCAATTTTCGTAGATCATCTCGTTCAGAGATGGCAGCAACAATGTTTGACATTGAGAAGCTCAATAACATCATAAATTTCAATCTATGGCAAGTACAGATGAAGGAAATTCTAGTTCGGATGATGGTCTTTGTCTTCCTTGATGCTTAAGAGAGATGTCGATCAGCCTTCTGGTGATGCTTAATCCATACGTAAAAAGATTGAACGAGATTTCTCTCTTGTTTGAAAAGTTTGAACACGTATCGATGTTAATGTAGTGCTAAACACATTGAGCTTAGATTAATAGATTCTTGGTGTTGATCTATCCATTAACATTTTCCTTCTCAGTTCACTTGTTAGTTCTCCTTATTTTTAAAGGAATAGAAGGGTAGTGTGTTGAAGTAATTGAGTGAGATGTATGGATGTGAGGAGGGGCGAAGCCAGAACAATTTTAGATGGGGTCGGATGAAATTTTAATTTTTTATAGTCTATATCTTTATAATTTTTAAATGATTAAATCAAATTTTTATAATTTTAGGGGGGCCAAAGTGAAATTTTACCTTTACTAATTTAAAATTTTTAAAAATTCTCAATGGCCTAAATAGTAATTTTACATTTTAAGGGGGACCAGGGCCCCTACCAGCCCCCTTAAATTCGCCACTGGCTGTGAGAGGTGGTAGTGGGTGTGGGTGTTTCATTAATTGTTAGCCTCTAGATCCTTTAGTTTATCTCTTTCAACTGCAAAAGCTTGAGATCAATTTCTTATAGTAGAATGTTCATTGATCCATTCATGGTTGACTTTTTAAAGGTCCCAGCAAGATGCTTATGGGAAAAGCTCCTATCTTCTACTTCTTTGATGATGGATGCATCATCGTTATTGTTAGCTAATAAGTATTATGGTTGCTCTACTTTATTCTTCATCGGTACCATGTTTCGAGGAAAGAGAAAGTTTTAGCCATGTTAGATTATCTTATTATCTGCCATATAGAACTTTTCCTTCCCCTTTTAAGTTTATATACCCCTCTTCTAATGTTGTTTAACGATCGACATTGATGAAACGTTCTCTTAACTACAATTATGAAGGTCATTTTTTGAAGAGACTGAACAAAATGTTGGCTAGTGCTACTACATATTTAAGCGAGATTAAGGTAACGATATTTTATTTAGCTTTCTTCCTATTTTTCCATACTTGTCTAGGTCTTTTTATGATAAACGTTGATAGTTTAAAGGTCTAATTCAAGGTCATTCTAATGAGAGTTTGCCAACTCAAGTATAATGAAGAAGGGTGTAGACGACACTCATTTCAAGTGTTTTGAGTATCAATAGTTTTAACGTCCTAGCATAGCCTTATCTCTCCTCCATTGGGAAAAGTAATGGTTTGGTTGCCATCTTGAGTTAGGGTTATGCTGGCATCTTAAAGACCGACTTTGACTCTAAAATATTTTTCTTCTTCCTTTCTTAGTTACTCTTTAACCCTTTTAGCACCTTTTCGGGAACACTCCTGGAGTTGAGCCCAAAGGAACTCATTCTAGGCTTACTACTAGGCTATAGGCTGAAAATCCTCTCCCACTCTTAGATCTTAATGATACCCCTAATCTTGAGTAGTGGAAGGAAATGAAAGGGTATGACTATTATTCCATCATTGAAATTATGAAGAAGATTAATGATAAGTTTCTACAACATCATTATAACCTCAATGTTCAATTTTACCTTGGTTCTGGTAGTAGAAGGCATCTTAGTCTCTTTGTTCCTAATGATGACAACTCCCTAAGGGAAAAGATGTAACTTTTTGTTTGATTCCCACAAACAACATCGATTATTATAACAATGAAGTTATACAAAGTGTTTGGTGGACAATAAGGGTGGTTCACACCTAGGTGGTGCGAAGAGCCACTATAGATGAGGGTTTGAAGCTAGTATTTGAGCAAATTAGGGTTATATAGTCGATTTTCTATCCTCTTATATTGGTGTTAAAGGATGGTATTTATAATGAGAAGTTGGCTTAGTGTAAGTTTTAGCCATTTAGTCCTTTACTCCATAGGTGTAGGCAATAGAGTAGCAGGTTGTCTACTAGGAACACAATTGAAGTCAATGTAAAGTGACTAAGTGGAGTGTAGTCAAGTTTAAAGAGGTGATGAATGGATTGGTGTTAGCAGGAGCTCTTCCCATATTCTTTAAGGATTGCATGTGGGTACACTTCATATGATGTGGAGTTTGGCAAAGTTGAGACTAAACTTCTAGAAGGCCAAGCTTCGCCAAAGTTTATGCTTCAGCATTAGATAATTTGGTGATGGTATGACAATAATTTATATTGATTTTGCATGTCAAATTTAAGTGAAATGAATATATCTAATAAGGATGGTGTCAAAGGGCAAGCTTTTCTAAAAATGATAAACTTTTAATTTAATCCTTCTAAAATTATAAAATTATATAATTATCATTTAATTTTACCTAAAAGTAAAAATAAAAATCCAATTCTAACCCTCCAAATAAACCGGCGTCATGCATCGTCATTGGGTAGGTATTATTATAAATCGTTATGATTGCTAAAAATTTGACTTATTGAATTGGATATACAAATTTTCTTTTAAAGATTTCGAGGAATTAAGAAGCAAATGTAATAATCTGCAAAAAGATGTAGGTCTTTATTTGTTATCATTTTTCAATTTTAATAAGATAAAAAGTAGCCATTTAATTAGTGAGAGCTATTTTTCACCCCATGCACTCCCTTGTCCCATCAATGTGCTTTCTGCCTACATAATTTGACCATTCACCGTCCATAAACATAGGCTGGTCGGGCACTCTCATTGCGTAACTTGCCTTCTTATGCCATTTTACACCATATAGGAAAACGATATGTAAAGTAGGGTTTGACTAAAACGCTCCTAAAATTATTACCAATTATGTTTGATTATATATACTGTTGTAAATACCATTCATCTTCAAGATTATCAAATGAATTAATTGCGTCATTAATTTTTTAATTCAAATAGTATATATGAGGAAGTATTTAAAAAGCTGTTTAGTAATTAGGTTTCCACATAATTATTTGTAATTATACATTCCGATATGTTTAGCAACCATTATAATTAGTAAATCTTACTAAATTGAGTATAATAGGACTACCTAAACTAATATTTTCTAAATTTTTTGGTAAAATAAAACAAACAAAATAAACTAACTACACAATAATTCTTTGAGCAAGACTGGCACTTGCTTGAACATAGAATAAAATGCTAGCACCTCATTTGGAATCTCCTCAAATATCTTCAGACCTTCGCTTGTACTATAGGCCATTTTGGCCAAGTAGTCAGCAATTTCATTAAAATCCCTAGGAGATGTTGCATGACCCAAAGTCTTGCATTTGTCGAGAGATGATGAATACATCTAATAAGAGCAGAATTTGAACTCGTCAAAGAAGAATCATTAATGGTCTTGACCGCCTCCAAGCTATCTATTTGAATCCTCAATTCAGTATATCGTTTGTCTTGGATTAGGGCCAATCCATTAAGAATACCTTACAATTCAGCATCAAAAATTGAACATTCGACCAAGTATATGTTATACCCTATAATCCACTCCCTATTTCTATTTATTGTGAACACTCTCCGAATTTTAAGGATTGGTGAGAATTAGCGTAATTACGCAAATCACTGCAAATAATTATTCAAATCTTATTTTCCTATGACTTTTCAAACATCCCGTACATGATTTAAATTTTAAAAGCTATTTTTATATAATAATAATTTTGGTTTAATTATATAATATATATTTTAAGATATAATCATATTATTTTATTTGTCTAGTTTAAATAATTTGAAATTTGTATTAACAATAATCTCCTGTATATTTTTTACCTCCTTCGAATATCTCCTCTTTTAATCCTTCTCTCTAACTACTGCCTCCCAGTGCTGTCAAACTAAAGGAAAAAGGCTGAAGTTGCTAGGTTTCTTCATTGCCCAACCTCATCAGTTTCTCTTGCTTCTGTCTTATTCCATTGGCATTAGGTTCTTTTAGTTTATTCAAAATTGTAGGATACAAATATAACTTGAGAAAGAAAGAAGATTGTCGAAACCCTTTTTTATTTGAAAACAATGGGGATCGACTTTTGAAAAAAAAAATGTGGAGTCGCCACCAATCTTTTGATTTAGGTGTGATTGGGCCACCTACTAAATCGTTTTGTTACAATAATTTTGGTTTACAGAAAATCAAAAATGGGTTCGGGAGTCGATTACGCATGAGGAAGGGTTAGCACCCTCATTACGCCCAAAAATTGGTACCAAATTGACTTGATGCTATCCTTATACTAGAAGGTTTTTTTTAAAAAAAGATTTTTCAAAGTATGATTCTTTTTTAAAATGTTTCAATAGTTCAAATTAGCGGCCAAAATTCTTTCGTTTCAAAGATATGCAGCATCATACCTAGCACGATTGGATACGATCCTTTATATCTTTAAAAATACGATTGATTTTTGACTATTGAAAACTCGTACACTAAAATTATAGAAGGTTATCCAAATATTTAGTTCACCGAAAAAATCATACCCAGCTATTGAAACATTTGCCTAGGAAAGGATTAATGAACATGAACTAATATGATACAACAAGTCACAATTAATAAATCCAACAATTATGTACAACTATTCTAAGTAAAATGTAACCAAATTCTTAATCATGGATGGTGAACAATCAATACAAAAATAACATACAACAATAACTAACATGACACCATATAAAACGATCCACAAAATATGTACAAAATAAAATGGAATTAGAAGTCAATATAGTATAGGACATTTTCAAAATAATGATGAATTAATGGACACATAATATAAGTTAACAAATTTGTATAAAAACTAGGGATATATTATCATTTGAAATAAATATTGTAAAATAAAGCCTTTGAATTGAATAATATGCATACTATTTTAAGCACAAATCCATTTGAAAAATTGACAACATGCGTGATAGCTTAAATAACATATAAAATATAAAATAAAAATAAAACACATGATAAAATATAATGTACATAATAAATTCATAGAACATGTATATAAATAAATTTGGAAATAATTATTTGTAAAAAAAATAGCATGAAATTAATAATGTATGAAAAAAAAATTAAGTAAATATATAAATTATACATGTAACAAATTTTAGAAAATGTAATCATATACACAAAAAGATAAAAAATTATATTTACAAAAATACATAAATTTAGTGGTGTATATTTATAAAACTATATTATAAAGGGAATTTTAAAACAAATAATATATAACATAATTTTACATGTAACAAATTGGTTTGAATTGATGGCACATATAAATAATACATATATAAGGATAATAAAATATGAGAGTGTATATAATAAATAAATGGTATGACTTAAAATTATAGTTCTTAAAAGAAACGCATTATACGCATGCATAATTTTAAAGAGAAAAAATATATACATACAAGAAATATTAATATGAAATCAATAATGTAGACTATAGTAAAATAATTTAATATGGGTTACGTATAATAGTAATTAAGGGAAAAAATAAAAAATATGTAGGATTTTCCCTTAAACAACATAGATATATAATAAGATATAGGAATAAATTTAAAAGAAATTATGTGTATAAAATAATATAAGATTAATAATATACATGGAATAATTATATATATAATAATGCATAAAAACATTCATATAAAATATTATACACTGTAAAAATGATATGGTAAAATAAATTTACTGTACTGACTTTAAAACAAAACACAATCATCAAAGGAGCTCCAAATATAAAAAAAAAAGAACCTAAAAGGAAAAATGAATGTGAAACGAATTTAAAAAAAATAATAAAAAAACAATTGAAATAAAATTATAAAATAAAGGGATAATTTATAAATAAAACAAACTACTACTATTAAAATAAGGACCCCCCATGCAATGCGTGCATATGTATATGGGTTAAAGCTGGAAATATTTCAGATCTCAAAAAACATTCAGCTGAAGCATGGATCCAATTGCAAATGCACTCAAATTACCAAGCCAAATTAAAAAAGAAATAAGCAAATAGCTTGTAATTGAATAATAGCGCGAAAGAAGAAGGATCAATTGCGCAATTATCCCTCTCTACGAAAATACGCGGATCCCAGGGGTAAAGGAATCGGATTGGGTCGGGCAAGCTTAAACGGCGTCATTTCAAGGCTACAAATCCATGCCTTAAACGTCGTCGTCTCACGGTGCCAATTAAAAGCAAAAAAAACAGCTTCTAAGAGCTTATTTCGGCAGAGTAGATTGAAAAGGGGGGAAAAAAAGCCTAAGGGTTTGTTCACATTCGGCCGCCGCTTTCAACATTACAATTGATGGATGGCGCCGTTTGATTCCCCTTTTAACACCAACGCTGATCTTCCCTTAAAAACAACAACCGACAAATGTGGCCTTTTGATGATAATTTTCGACCTTAAGACCTCTTTTTCCACTTCAAGTCTGACGAAGCAAAGAGAGATCAATGGCCGATCCATAAGGTGAGATTTCTTCTCTCTTTCTTTCTATTATTTTTTAATATAATAATGAAAGATAAAATTGAAGTCATTCAGCCGAAATTTAAAAGCAACTATTAAACAGAAAATCACCTCTAAAAAAATGCTTGTGAAATGCTCTATTTTTTATATCTGGTGTGCGCAATATATTCGTAATCCCTTTTACAGGTACAATCATTGGCTTTTATAGCCAAATTTACAGAGTAAAATAAATAAAAAATAAAAATACATTTTTATTGCTGTCATTTGTTGTATTTTGTTAGCTGACCTCTTATCGTGTATTCTAACGCAGGGATGGCCGTACGGAGG
The DNA here is from genome assembly GCF_007990345.1 of Gossypium hirsutum. Classification (NCBI taxonomy): domain Eukaryota; kingdom Viridiplantae; phylum Streptophyta; class Magnoliopsida; order Malvales; family Malvaceae; genus Gossypium; species Gossypium hirsutum. The sequence goes on along the minus strand of NC_053432.1, from coordinate 64,697,130 downwards.
AGCAAGGAGACGCGCGAAGGAGGCCATGCGAGGAGCCTCTCATGGGAGCCCAACTCTTTGGCATTCCAGAAGCTTTTGGTGCTCTCGACTGCTGTGTTTCCTTTTGGGTGTATTGGGCCTCGGGTTTGGGCTGTTCGAACTAAGGATTGGGTTAAGTCTATATTAAAGGATCTTGGGTTTAAGTTATTTTTGGCCCAAATATTTGTAACCAGACATTGGACTTCTGAATTTGGATTCTTTATTTGTGTGTGTTCAATTTACCTGGACTTATTTGTTTGGCTTATTTTAATACTTTAAAACGGCCCGGGAAAAATTGGTTGACTACAACTGCCCCTCTTTTCTCATTGACGTGTAATGGGAATAGAGCAAAGACTTCAAAAGGATCGATTTTGCCCGGTCTTGCTGAATTTTGGCTTTTTGGCATTCCTCTTTTCCAAACACCTTTAGGAAGATGAGGTTGGTGGGTTAAATCTGCTCCATTGCCGATACATAGAGATAAGATTCACTATTTTCGATCTGTTCCACTGCAACTTCAGGGAGATAAGATCCTCAATCCACAGTTTGCTTCCTTGCTATCTCAAGAAGATAATACTCATTCTTCAACCTGCTCTCTTGCTACCTCAGAGAGATGAGGCTGGTGGTAAAATCTGCTCTATTGCCGATACATGGAGATAAGATTCACCGTCTGCGAAGATCTACTCCACTGCAGTCTCTGGGAGATAAAATCTTCAATTCTTAGTCTGCTTCCTTGCTACCTCAAGAAGATAAGACTCATTCTTCAACCTGCTCTCTTGCTACCTCAAAGAGATAAGGCTTGGGGCTTAAATTTGCTCCATTACCGATACATGGAGATAAGATTCGCCTCTTTCGATCTGCTTTGCTACTGCTTAGGGAGATAAGATCTTCAATCTTCAGTCTGCTTCCCTGCTACCTCAGGAAGATAAGATTCATTCTTCAACCTGCTCTCTTGCTACCTCAGAAAGATGAGGCTGGTAGTAAAATCTACTCCATTGCTGATACGTGGAGATAAGATTCACCTTTTTCGATCTGCTCCACTGCAACTTTAGGGAGATAAGATCTTCAATCATGTATACTCTATTTTAGTATGCGTATGTTTATGCCAAATAATTAGGATGCTAGCTTGAGATGAATCTAATGCTCCTAACTAAATGTGCTATGAATAATATATGCAGAAATGAGAATAATTCCATTTAACAATTTAGGGTATCACCACTCGTTTTCTTATTAACACCGTTACTGATGCATTTGCTCAACCGTCATCTTGATAGAGTATTCCAAAGAAACAATCATATCCTGCTCAGCCAGCTTGCCCCACTATAATTCCAACGTACCTTCCACTATTCTTTTGGGACAAAAATATTGCAACTCATAGTTGAATTTTCCTCTGGTCAATTTGCTACCTCACTCCTCAGGTGTTATAGCCAAATGTGCATTTTTGATCTTTGTATGAATACAAAACGTCATTTCCCTTTTCTCAAGAATAACATTGTATCATCAATACTATATCTTGCCTATTTGCTCTATCATCATTTGGACAGAGATCTCACCAAGGTGATTTATCCAAATATATCCTTGAACTTGAGCTCATTCTAAACAATAATTCCACTTCAGATTCTTTCATTATCTAGAAACTCCTAGAGTAATATGCAAAACTTTTATTATGAAAACATTACTAGTTCATTCATCATTATGTCAATGCAACATACTTGCAATCAAATCGTAATAATGAACACGAATGGAATTAATCTTAAATTCAAAGTAAATTATCAAAAGAACAACAATGGCCATTAATTTGGGAATGTGTATCTTGAAAAATAAGGGATAATTCAAAGATAACCAATTTACTGAAAACGAAGACTAGGTACCCTTGTTATCGCAACCTGAGCTTCACTGTACGAACCTCTTGAAGACCAATTCAAACTCGATATGTGTTTAAGATATCAGAAGCACTTTGTTAACGCCCCAAGATGCCACATACCCCCTTCATGGTTAATTCAAGTATAGCGAGACCACTGCCTTCTCACTTTGGATCCTTATTTGAGCCACCCTTTTCGGGTTTTCAACTCAAATCCCCTTTGGTCACAAGGCGCCCTTTGCGGGTTTTCACCTTGGCCTCTCCTTTTTCTCTTTTTCTTTTTTTCTTTTATTATTATTGAGTCTCAAAGTGCCCTTTGTGGGTTTTCACCTTGGCCCTTTTTATTTGGTCCTAAAGCGCCCTTTGCGGGTTTTCACTTTGGCCCCCTTTTTTTTGTTTTTTTTTGAAAGCCTCGAAGCGCCCTTTGCAGGTTTTCACCTTGGCTTCCTTCCCTGGTTAAGTGTAGTACTTTTTGACCAAATCTGAGTTTACCGGATTGGACAAATTTCTTCCATCCATTTCGGCCAGGATTAATGCACTACCGGAAAAAGCCTTCTTTACCACATAAGGCCCCTCCCAATTTGGCATCCATTTTCCTCTGAAATATTTTTGTATGGAAAGAATCTTCTTCAAAACCAAATCTCCCTCATGAAACTCTCTTGGGCGAACCTTTTTTTCATAAGCCCGCATCATTCTTTTTTGATACATCTGTCCATGCTGAATAGCCTTTAGCCTCTTTTCCTCAATCAGATTCAACTGATCATATCGAGATTGTATCCATTCTGCTTCATCTAACTTCAATTTTGACAAAACTCGAAGAGAAGGTATCCCCACTTCAATGGGTAGAACTGCTTCCATTCCATATACCAATGAAAAAGGTGTTGCCCCAGTAGAAGTTTTGACAGATGTTCGATAAGTATAGAGCGCAAATGGCAACTTTTCATGCCAATCTTTGTAAGTTTCAGTCATTTTCCCCACAATCTTCTTAATATTTTTATTGGCTGCTTTCACTGCCTCATTCATCTTCGGGCGAGATGGTGATGAGTTATGATGTCTGATCTTAAACTGACTGCAGACCTCTGCTATTGTACTATTGTTCAAATTTAGCGCATTATCAGATATGATCCTCTCAGGCATTCCATACCGACATATAATTTCCTTCTTTAAGAATCTGCTGACTGCCGATTTAGTTACATTAGCGTACGAAGCAACTTCCACCCACTTGGTAAAAAATCAATAACCACAAAAATGAAACGATGCCCATTTGAATCCTTCGGTGAAATTGGCCCTATGACATCCATGCCCTACATGGAAATTGGCCATGAGGAAGTCATAACATGCAAAGGCGAGGGAGGCACGTGAATCTTATCACTATAAATTTGACATTTGTGATATTTCTTGGCATAATTGATGCAGTCTACTTCCATGGTTGACCAATAATATCCAAACCTCATAATTTGTCTGGCCATTATAAACCCATTAGCGTGTGTTCCACAAACACCTTCGTGCACCTCTTCCATGATTTTCTTGGACTCCACGGCATCCACACATCTCAACAGTACCTGATCCTTCCTTCTTTTGTACAGGATCTCTCCATCTAAAACAGAATCACAAGCGAGCCTTCTCAACGTTCTTTTGTCATTCTCCGTGGCTTGATCTGGATATTCACGATTTCTCACATATCGTGATACCAAGGATGATCATCTCTTTCTTCTTCCTCTATATTATAACAATAGGACGGGGCCTCACAAATAGTCATCTGAATGGGCTTCACATCTTCTTGTCTGCTTACTTTGATCATGGAAGCCAAAGTAGCCAAAGCATCTGCCATCTGGTTTTCATCACGAGGAAGATAATTGAAAGTAATATCATCAAACTCTTCAACTAACCCCAACACCAGCCTTCTATAATTGATTAGTTTAGCGTCTCTTGTCTCCTATTCACCTCGAAGCTGTTAAACTACTAGCGCAGAATCTCCATATACTTCCAATGCCTTGATCTTGTGCTCTATAGCTGCCCTGAGCCCCATGATACATGCTTCATATTCTGCCATATTATTCGTACAATCAAAATCTAGTTTACATGTGAATGGATAATGATCTCTACCTGGGGATACTAGAACTGTCCCAACTCCATTACCCACAACATTTGAGGCTCCATCAAAATTCAATTTCCAAAAGTGACCTTTTATAGTATCCTCTTCAGCAGCTGCCACATATACTATCTCCTCATTGGGGAAGTCAAAATTCAAGGGTTCATAATCTTCTAAAGCTCGACTGGCCAGAAAATCTGCTATTGCGCTTCCTTTCACAACCTTCTGACTCACGTAAATTATGTCAAATTCAGAAAGCAAAATTTGCCACCTAGCCATCCTGTAGAATGTATCCAAGGTCTTCCCAACAAACAATTGTAAGAAGGCTTGATATTCATTACTAAGAAATCTACCTCATACGTGGTTGGACCAATTAACAAGGGCACTTCTATTCTTCCCATGACTCTCCTCTCTGTACCATCAAATGCTCATACTATGTTCTGACATCCTTTCATGTGAGAGCTATCCACAGGTAACTTGTTTAGTGTGGACAAAGGTAACACATTCAATGCCGAACCATTATCTACTAGAACCCCTTCTAAACACATAATTAACTATTCCTAAAAATTGTTGAAGTTGTTTTTGGTTTTTAATTTCTTCTGGAAATTTTTTTATTTTTACTATAATATGATCTTGTAGTTTAAGACCATCAGCAGATAGATTTAAACCTAAAAATTCTATTTCTGTTTTTTCTAATTCTATTTTCTTAGGGCTTAAAATAATTCCATGTTTTATGAATTCTTGAGAGGTAATATTTAAATGTTTTCTATTAAATATATAATTTAATATATGAATTCCAAGTTTCCCATGTGTTCTTGATTTCTTCAATTATTTCTGAAGGGAAATCGTCTATTTCCATATCTGCTATTTTCTTTAGCAGTTGTATGGATTCTTCATCTCTTGATTTTTGAATCATGCTGTTTTTATCAGCTACTATTCTTCTTCCATCGGTAGATAGTTTGTATGTTTGATCTTGAAGTACATGTCAAGCTATTGACATTAAATCAATTCCGGCTTGGATTTGAAAATATTTTGGATTATTGTAACACTTGTCAATGGTTTTGGTCAAGTGTTTTTTATCTTCTTTGGCTGCTGATAAATAAGGACTATCAAACATTCGTTGAATAATCCATATTTGATATGGTTGATAGAATCGCTCTTTTTCAGCAATTCCAATAAGACTACTTATTTGGATATAAAAATAGTAATAAAAATCATCTTGATATACTAAAAGTGACAATATAGCTTTTATAATAGCAGGAAAATCTTTTAATAAGTGAAAAGAAAAGTTTTGTACTACAATTTGTCTAACGAAACCCCATTCAATACTGTTTATATCAAATGATTCATGATCTAATCTGAATTTTATAGTAGGAATTTCTTCCCCTATATCATTTAGATAAACATATGATGTAAAAAGTATTCAGAAAAGACTTTTTTATATTGAGTCTGCTGGTTGCAGACAATTTTATTGATTTTTTCAAAAATTTCTGCTGGTAGTATTTTCCTAGCTTTATTATATAAACATATTCTAAACATTTTATTCATAATGGGACTATTTGTTCCTTTATGAATAAAGTATTGAAATATATCAATAAGATTATTTATCTCATTGATATTTGTATATTCTATTTCGAGTTCTTGCCAATCTCTGTATAAAACTACTTTTAATAATAATTCATGTGCTTCATTTTCTTTGGTTGTTTTTTCAACTAGAAATTGTGAAAACTTTGTAAGAGCTCGTCTAAAATTTGCTCTTTGTTCTAAAATATGAGTTTTCCATATTTCATTAATATATTTATAAATTTCACTTGGTAATCATGGATTATAAAAATCTTTTATTTATGGAATTTGTTGTTGTTTCAACAAATTTTCTGCTCCTTTTATAACTTCAGAATAACTGGCTTGATATGCTGAATTCGGATCTTGAGACCAAGGAGATTGAATTATTCTTTTTGAAGGGTATTCGTTTACCATTCTTGATGCATATGATGAAGGAGATCCAGTTGGTTGTCTTACCATTGGATAAGGAACATAATATCCTTGATTAGGATAGAATCCTAATCAAACACATAAGTATACATGGGAGTAAATAATAGCAAAATATCTGTTTTTAGAATATTACAGACTCTCTAATAGAAGAGTGTTTATATTTAAGAATTCACACAAAAAATTCTGAAATAAGTGATTTATTTCCTCTTCATAACAAATTTCTAAATCTTGTTCTTCAAGACTTTTAATCATCTTTTTAGCACTTTTTCCTTTATTAGGACAGTTTGGTGCTATATGGCCTTCTTCATCACAAATAAAACATTTACATATCTGTTTTTTAGATTTTTTAGAAGTTTTTTTTCTAACAAATTGTTTAAAATTCTAGAAAATAATTTTAGTGAAGAACCATTAAAATTATGGGAAAATAGTCCAAGATATTGTAAAATAAAATTAAAGAATCCTAATAAAATAATTAGAATCAAACCTATGATCTATACTAAACAAGATATAGATGAATTTGATATACCAATCAAAGAATTATTGGAAAAAGGATTAATAGAAAAAACTAATAGTCCACACTCAAGTCCAGCCTTTATGGTAAGAAACCATGCTGAAATAAAAAGAGGAAAAGCTAGGATGGTAATTAATTATAAAAGACTAAACCAAAACACTATTTTTGATGGATATTTTATTCCACGAAAAGATGTTTTGATTAATCAAGCTAAACATGCAAAATACTTCAGTAAATTCGATTGTAAATCAGGATTTTGGCAAATAATGCTAACTGATGAATCTAAACCATTAACAGCCTTTAGTGCACTTAATGGTCATTATCAATGGAGAGTAATGCCATTTGGGTTATGTAATGCACCTCAAATCTTCTAAAGATGGATGGATTCTATATTTAATAAATATAAAAAATTTTGTGCAGTCTATATAGACGATATATTAATATTTTCAGAAACACTGGAAAAACATAGAAAACATTTAAATATTATCTCTCAAGAATTCATAAAACATGGAATTATTTTAAGCCCTAAGAAAATAGAATTAGAAAAAACAGAAATAGAATTTTTAGGTTTAAATCTATCTGCTGATGGTCTTAAACTACAAGATCATATTATAGTAACTATATAGACATTAAATCAATTACGGCTTGGATTTGAAAATATTTTGGATTATTGTAACACTTGTCAATGGTTTTGGTCAAGTGTTTTTTATCTTCTTTGGCTGCTGATAAATAAGGACTATCAAACATTCGTTGAATAATCCATATTTGATATGGTTGATAGAATCGCTCTTTTTCAGCAATTCCAATAAGACTACTTATTTGGATATAAAAATAGTAATAAAAATCATCTTGACATACTAAAAGTGACAATATAGCTTTTATAATAGCAGGAAAATCTTTTAATAAGTGAAAAGAAAAGTTTTGTACTACAATTTGTCTAACGAAACCCCATTCAATACTGTTTATATCAAATGGTTCATGATCTAATCTGAATTTTATAGTAGGAATTTCTTCCCCTATATCATTTAGATAAACATATGATTGTAAAAAGTATTCAGAAAAGACTTTTTTATATTGAGTCTGCTGGTTGCAGATAATTTTATTGATTTTTTCAAAAATTTCTGCTGGTAGTATTTTCCTAGCTTTATTATATAAACATATCCTAAACATTTTATTCATAATGGGACTATTTGTTCCTTTATGAATAAAGTATTGAAATATATCAATAAGATTATTTATCTCATTGATATTTGTATATTCTATTTCGAGTTCTTGCCAATCTCTGTAAAACAAATATTCTTGGTACAAAGAATATAGTTATTATTATTCAGATTAGATCAAGATATATTTACAATAATCTTTAAGAGTGCTTCATTTTCTTTGGTTGTTTTTTCAACTAGAAATTGTGAAAACTTTGTAAGAGCTCGTCTAAAATTTACTCTTTGTTCTAAAATATGGGTTTTCCATATTTCATTAATATATTTATAAATTTCACTTGGTAATCCTGGATTATAAAAATGTTTTATTTATGGAATTTGTTGTTGTTTCAACAAATTTTCTGCTCCTTTTATAACTTCAGAATAACTGGCTTGATATGCTGAATTCAGATCTTGAGACCAAAGAGATTGAATTATTCTTTTTGAAGGGTATTCGTTTACCATTCTTGATGCATATGATGAAGGAGATCCAGTTGGTTGTCTTACCATTGGATAATGAACATAATATCCTTGATTAGGATAGAATCCTGTTAATATAGGAGTAAATCCCTTATTGGGGGCCAATCCTTGATTGGGAGTAAATCCTTGATTAGGATTTATCTGCTTTCCTTTGTTGGGTTTTTTATGGACAGTAGTCCATTCCCCGACTTGTTCTAGAGGTTTTTTACCTCTTTCCATAAGGCCTGCTAAGATAATCAGCAATAATATTATTAGTACCTTTGACATATAAAACTTCAAAATTGAAACTACATAAATCATTGTACCATCTAATTCTTCTTGGTACACTTTCTAGACTATTATTAGTCAGAAATTGTTTGACTGCCTGGTTGTTAGTTTTTTATAATAAAATTTTCAGATGCTAAATATATGAGAAAGGTTTTTATTGCCTTTTTAATAGCTAATAATTCTTTTTCATATATAGCATAATTAACTTCATTTGGTTTAAATTTTCAAGAACTATATCCACATATTAGTTCTTCGTTTTTTGCTGTTTTAGCTTTTAAAATACATCCCCAATATTTTTCTGATGCATCGGTTTCTAAAATTAATCTATCACCTTGTTTTGGTAAATAGACTTTTAGGGTATAATTTATTTCTGATTTTATATTTTTAATAATTTCTGAGTCTTCTTTAGACCAACTAAAAGTTTTATCCTTTTTTAGTTTTTCATATAAATCACCTATTTTTTGAGATAAGTTAGGAAAGAAGTTTCTTCCATAATTAACTATTCCTAAAAATTGTTGAAGTTGTTTTTGGTTTTTAATTTCTTCTGAAAATTATTTTATTTTTACTATAATATGATCTTGTAGTTTAAGACCATCAGCAGATAGATTTAAACCTAAAAATTCTATTCTGTTTTTTCTAATTCTATTTTCTTTGGGCTTAAAATAATTCCATGTTTTATGAATTCTTGAGAGATAATATTTAAATGTTTTCTATGTTTTTCCAGTGTTTCTGAAAATATTAATATATCGTCTATATAGACTACACAAAATTTTTTATATTTATTAAACATAGAATCCATCCATCTTTGGAAGATTTGAGGTGCATTACATAACCCAAATGGCATTACTCTCCATTGATAATGACCATTAGGTGCACCTTCAAAACCTGTAAGTACTATAGAATATATGTCATCTGGAGATAGACTATATTTTAAAAATAATGCTATAACAAATACAAATGATAATTTAGTTTTACCTTCTAATTCTCAAATAGAGGAAGAAGAAGATAATATTAGTACAATTTCGACAACACCAATAGGTATGAAAACAGTTCAAATACCTATTTTCCCTACTGAACCTAGTAGAAATTCTAGAAATACTAGAATGGAAGAAATACAATCTACTACTATTATTCAACAAATGAAAATAGGAAAAAAATGATATTATTACATTTTCAAATTTCCAACCTAGGAAATATTATACATATATAGAAATTACACTTCAATTTAGAGACTATAAAACATATTCTTTGCATACTTTATTAGATATTGGAGCTACCACAAGTAGTTGTAGAGAAAATGCCATTCCTGTAGAAAAATGGGAATTAATGAAAAACCCAATCAGAGCTATAGGAATTGATGGTAAAGAAACCATAATTCAATTTAAAGCTAGAAATATACCAATTTACATAAATAATGTAAGATTTGTAATTCCTAAAATATTGTGTTTTCCTGAAATGCATGGAGACATATTATTAGGAAATAATTTTATATATCATTATCTACCCTTTTCTATAGATAGAAATTTAGTAATATTATCAACAGAAAAAACTTCTGTAGAAATAACTTTAATAGAAAACCATAAATTTGTATGTGATAAAGGATTTAGACCAATAAGAAAAGAACAAATTAAACAACTAGAAACAAATCATTGGTTGTTTAAAATTCTAGAAAATAATTTTAGTGAAGAACCATTAAAATTATGGGAAAATAGTCCAAGATATTATGAAATAAAATTAAAGAATCCTAATAAAATAATTAGAATCAAACCTATGATCTATACTAAACAAGATATAGATGAATTTGATATACAAATCAAAGAATTATTGGAAAAAGGATTAATAGAAAAAACTAATAGTCCACACTCAAGTCCAGCCTTTATGGTAAGAAACCATGCTGAAATAAAAAGAGAAAAAGCTAAGATGGTAATTAATTATAAAAGACTAAACCAAAACACTATTTTTGATGGATATTTTATTCCACGAAAAGATGTTTTGATTAATCAAGCTAAACATGCAAAATACTTCAGTAAATTCGATTGTAAATCAGGATTTTGGCAAATAATGCTAACTCTAATAAATCATGCAAAAAATATGTTTTATAGTCTCTAAATTGAAGTGTAATTTCTATATATGTATAATATTTCCTAGGTTGGAAATTTGAAAATGTAATAATATCATTTTTTCCTATTTTCATTTGTTGAATAATAGTAGTAGATTGTATTTCTTCCATTCTAGTATTTCTAGAATTTCTACTAGGTTCAGTAGGGAAAATAGGTATTTGAACTGTTTTCATACCTATTGGTGTTGTTGAATTTGTACTAATATTATCTTCTTCTTCCTCTATTTGAGAATTAGAAGGTAAAACTAAATTATCATTTGTATTTGTTATAGCATTATTTTTAAAATATAGTCTATCTCCAGATGACATATATTCTATAGTACTTACAGGTTTTGAAGTACTAGTACCACTTATTCTATCAATCATCCAATCTTTTGGTATTGACAGATCTTTTAGATGTAGTAATTTTGGTTGTATCTCTGTAGTAAATTTATTGGGTTCAAATAACTCAATTATTTTATTATTGATTTCTTTAATTTCTACTTCTGCCATGTTGGTATATTCATTAATAGAAGTCCAACTTATTGCTAGATCTTCTGCTAAATCACTTATTTCAGAATTTTTTGTCTGAATTCTTAAACATAAACACTCTTCTATTAGAGGGTCGGTAATAGATATAAAATACTTTGGTTTAACCTTAAATCCTATTACACCAGTATGTAAATTAGACTGTATTCCTCCAATAAGTGCTTTTATCGGGTTTTCAAATCTTTTATCTAATAAAACTGCTATGATAGGTAGATCATGTCCTTTTCTAAATAAAGCTCTAATTGTTATCATAATTATACCTAAATGTATATATCTAACTTGAGGGTATTTCTTTTTAATCCTCTTAATTTTTTCTTTAGTAAATAATGGAATTTCTGTTAATCCTCCTCTAGTATCCTTAGCGACTATGTTACCATTAATCTTTTCTATATGTCTTTGACTCCATATTTTAAACTTAGATATTTTATATATTTCTTCTTTAGAAATGTGATTTTTATTTATTTTTTCTATCATTTCATCAGAAAAGTCTTTTTCTTCTCCAATCAAATTTCCTTGTGTATCCCTTACATCTAGTAGTTATATGCAAAGCTTTGGTAGATCCCATTCCTCCTAGGGGTATCTTATCATCATTGAAATAGATGAAATTGTCTGCACTTATGTTGTTAACCAATCGATCCAACTTATTGAAGGAAATATCATTGGTTACATATGTCTCGTTTAGCACCTTCATCAATGCACTCCGATGCACCTCTGAACTCAAGAGTAAAGCCAATATAGATATACGGGCTGGCTGTTTATGCAATTGTTCCACCACACTATACTCACTATGTTTCAGAAATTTCAGGAATTACTTAACTTCTTCTTCTTTCACTGGTTCATTAACAGGTATATCAAATTAACTATTTTTCCCTTCTCTTGCTCGACCAGCACATCTCTTCCTTTCATAGGCTCTACTCGGGTATCATATCGTCTTCCACTACATGTGTGAGACACTGTATCTTGGTCCGCCTTTAACGAGTTGATTGTACTCTCCTTTCCTGGGATCATCACTTTCAATCGTAGTTCCAGGGGACCCTTTTACTATCCTTGTAAGAAAAAACTGTCGACTTCTAAATTATGATCTTTGGCGTCACTTGAACTCCTACTTCAGTCTTAGGACACGAAATAATAACCACAGGATAGTTTACTTTCGGGACACTTGATACGGATTCTGATGCGCATATATACTCTTCTTCTGAAACCTCTTCATAAAATTCTATTTCTTTACTGTCCTTCAGGCTCTGAATAACAACTCTGAATCCTTCACAATCCTGAACTCTGTGTCCCTCTTTATGATGGAACTCACTATAATTCTCTATCCCATTATTATTTCCTTCCATGTTTGAAGTAACTAATCCCCTTCTTGTCATCTCTTTCCAAACTCGTCTCAAAGGAGTCTTTACTTCTGAAACATCCTTCTTGGTCCTTTTTCCAATACCTCCATCTATTGTATTTACCCAGCTATCAGTATGATTAGGTAGCGGATTTTCAGTACTGGGCGCATTATCGAATTTTAAAATGCCCATCTAGATAAATCTCTTAACCAGCTTCTTAAAAGTGGTGTAATTTTCTATCGAATGACCCATAATTCCTGCGTGATACTCACATGGAACATTAGCATCGTACCATTTAGGGAATGGAGGCTGCAATGGCTTTAAGTAAAAAGGTGCCACCACATGTGCATCGAACAAACTTTGATATAACTCTTTGTATGTCATGGGAATTGGTGTAAATTGAATCTTCTCATTATTCTGCCTGGTTCCTGACTCTTGCCTTGATGATCCCTGGCCGGTAGTTACCGCTTTTGGTTTACTTACAGTAACAGACTTTGAATATCCCATGTTCGTATTGTTCACCTCATTCTCTTTTTTCTGTGACACAGACCTTTTAGCACTTTCTCCTGCGTCTATCCTTCCATTTCTTGTGGCATTCTCAATCATTTCTCCTGTCATGACCACGTCCGTAAAGCTCTTCGTGGCACTTCCTAGCATATGAGTTATAATGAAGCCTTTAAGGTGTTAATGAAGAGCATCGTAGTTTCTTTCTCCAAGAGCGGTGGTTGAACCTGAATGGCAATTTCCCTCCACCTCTGTGCATACTGCTTGAAACTTTCATTTGGTTTCTTCTCCATATTTTGCAGAGTAATCCTATCAAGAGTTATATCTGTCACATGGCTATATTGCTTCATAAACGCCTGTGCTAAATCTCTCCATGAACTAATCCTATTTCGACTCAATTGATTGTACCATTTAGCAGCCACTCCTACCAAACTATCTTGGAAGCAATGAATCAACAATTGATCGTTATGAACATATCCCGTCATTCTTCTGCAAAACATAGTGACATGAGCTTCAGGACAGCTCGTTCCATTGTATTTCTCAATTTCTGGGATCCTGAACTTGTATGGCAGTACTAAGTCCGGGACCAAACTTAGATCTTTTGCATCAATTCTCGGGTGTCTATCAATACTCTTCATTGCTCTGACCTTTTCCTCCAGCCATTTACACCGTTCTTCTAATTGCTTTTGTGACTCCGCCTTTGCACTTTCCTCTTTCGCAACCTTATCCAAATCAGGAACAATTGGATTTTTAGAGTTGTTATCAGAATTATAACCTGAACCAGCTTGAAAATTCATTGGTACTGAAACCCCGGCTGAAACTGCTGAGGCCTGATCGTAATAGATGACTTCTGCAAATTAATCTCAGGTTGTGTCTGCACATGTATAGGAGTGAAGCTGGGAGGATATTGAGGGTCTTCATTATTTTCTCCCATATTATCCATAGGACCTTTTCCCTTATCCACTCTTCTCATCAGCAATTGGGACAACTGACTCATCATCTCTCTTTGGGACTTCATCATCTGTTCTTTCATCTCTTGCTGAATGTTAACCAGCTGCTCTTGCATTTGTGACTGCATTTGCTCTTCCATATCCTTTTGCATTTGTTCTAACTTTTCCAGTCTTTTGGCCATTAACTTAGTCTTTTTCCTCGTACCGTAGGGATACTTATTTAGTGTGTTTTTGTTGGTTTCCAGATTACTGAAATAATTTTAATTAATTAGAATCTTATTATGAGCTTTAATGCATATGATGTAATGTAATGCAAATGCATGAATGCAAATGAGGCATCAATTCTGATTCAATTCCTTTTATAAAACTTTACTAGAAAATAAACTTCTTTACATAAAACTGAGTTACGAATACGACTTCGCCCTAACACTCAGGGCTTTAATTTTCCTAAGCAATGAAGCTAGTTCTTGTCCCCTATCTAACTCCAACTCATACTTCACGCTTAATACGTCTACTTGTACCGCTAAAGATTACAAATAATCAGCTACTTCTCGAATTTGCATTACAGCCTCGCCCATGATGTAATCTCTGCTTCTAACCTGGTCTTGGGAGTGATGAAGCTGGCCCTTCCATTGTTCCTCATTTGCCTCCAAAAACTCAATCCTCATTTCACAACTTTGCAATGCCATTTCTAGCTCTTCTATTTTCCCTTTCATCTCCTCGATCTTACCTAAGCTTGCTTTAAACCTATCACAGAATTGCGATTCCGGTATAAACACAGAGATCTCTCAAGTTCCGCTACTCTGGCTCTTAATTCATCTTTTTCATTCTTACTCTCCGACAAACTTCTTTCCAAGGCTTCATTCCGAGCTTGAGCCTCTTGGAGCCTCTTTTCCCATTGATCTGCCTTAGCCCTTTCTTCTCGAACCTCTTGGCGCCATTGTTCTGAAGTCTTTCCTAATCCAGCAGTCCTCATTGATAAGCGCAGCTTCTTATAATCTATTTTCAAGCTTTCTAAATCTTCCTCAACTTCACTCTTCCTTTTCTGTAGCTTTTCTGCTTCTAACTTCTGAATCTCCACATCTAAATTCAAGTGCATCTTTTCCTCTTCCAACTACTCGATCTTCTTCCCAAACTCAGAACTCTTCTTCTCAAAATCTTGCTTTATAATTTCCAACTCTGACGGGGCAATTTGTAACTGTTCCTCCATTGGTCGGGTGCTTTCCAAACTTGGTCTAGGAATATTATCATTGACCCTTTTCCTAAACCATCTATTGTATTCGTGTGTTACCATGGAACCAACAGTCAGCCTCTTCATCCAGTGTGTTTGCCTCTAGGCATCAGATAACTCCCGAACTTTCTTCCTATAGTGATCTCTTTTATATGGGAATTCACACTGAGCCAGCCCGTATGTCGTAGGTATGAACCACCTCGATTTATATTGCCTTAATGCAAGTAAAGGAGTATATCCAGTAGCTCCCCAAATTTCTAACAATGGCACCCAATTATAGCTACCATATCAATACAAGATTTCATCAAGAACCATCTAGAAAGCTCTCCACTCTACATCATCCTCCTTGAGATTTTGGAGAATTTCCATCCATTTCTCTTCTGAATTATCATCTCTCCTTTCCATGGCCATCTCTTCTTTTAATGGGGAGTAACCTTCGGAGAAGACCTGGTACGAAACCCTATTCACTTTCCAAAAATGCCCGTGAAACTATATCATCAACAACTGTGCACATCCAATAAATCGACCTTCCCCTGTCCTTCGACACATGCTCAAAGATCTAAACGTCTCAGCTAGTATTGCAAGTACAGGTGTGACTCCCTTTTCGAGACAATTAAACAAATCAGTGACTGCCTCATCAACATGCCTTAAAGCCTTAGGAAAAATCACCAGTCTATAGATGCTTAAGGCAAAGATATCAACCCTTTTCTTTTCATCCGGATGCGTCAAAACCAAATCTCTCAAATTTTCCTAGGGAATACACTTACTATCCCCCTTCTGTTGAATTCGAGCAGTGACCCAAGATTCACTCATCCCCGAAATATTCACCAACCTTTTTGCAAAAGTTTGACCATTAGAAACCTTAGCATAAATTTTTCTGACTTAAGCTTTTGGACTTCTCAACAAAGTAGTATATTCTTCCAAGGTATGAACCAAATCTACTTCCCCAAAAGTGAAACAATTATAAGCAGAATTCCAAAATTGAGCCATACCTCGGAACAAATGCTTATCTACCTTAACATCGAGCAAGTACGGTATATCACCATAACTCTGGTAGAACAATTGTTTAGTACCCTCATCCTAATGAGACCATATGTCTTTCAACTCCTGCAGCTCATTCTGTGTTACATTGATGCGAGTAAAGCTTTGCATTCTCTGACCTTGCGCGAACGGCCGCATTATCCTCAACTTTATTAAGAAATTCATTCTCCATGTTAAACTTTCTAACTTAGTAATCGAATACGAACCAACACCTCCTTTAGTATGCAATGTCATGTAAAACACAATCAAAACAAAACACAAGTTAGTATCAAATATAAGTGATAAAATAGAAGTATAACAACAAAGATAATCATAACACACATATGGGCAATGACTAAGGCTTGACGTGGCTCTACCTAAGGATAGCTCTTAAGGTTCACTATATGTAGCTCAGTCCTAGAGTAAAGGTACCCGAACCAGCAGATTCCTCAATCCTCACCCATTATAGGCTCATATGAATCGAGTTCGGTTCAGGGGAACATATTTCCCTATGACCATGCGGAGATGAAAATCGCACGGAATCATAGGTACGGATGTATCCCGGAAGTAATCCACTAGCCCATACGGAGGTGAAAACCTCACGAAAGCATAGTTTCTTACTCCCACTTAATAGGTATAACCACAGCGGTCAAGCAATGCAATGCCATATTATTCTACCAAACTCGTACCACTACAATCATGCCAACAAATGCAATTAAAAGAATCATAATTTTCAATACAAATTTTCAATTCTTTGACAAAAGGATAGCAAACAATCAAATTTATGGCCTGACTCTCTTTGTTCAATCCCCAGCAGAGTCGCCAAGCTGTCGAAACCCTTTTTTTATTTGAAAACAATAGGGATCGACTTTTGAAAACAAAAATGTGGAGTCGCCACCAATCTTTTGATTTAGGTGTGATTGGGCCACCTACTAAATCATTTTGTTACAATAATTTTGGTTTACAGAAAATCAAAAATAGGTTCGGGAGTCGATTACGCATGAGGAAGGGTTAGCACCCTCATTACGCTCAAAAATTGGTACCAAATTGACTTGATGCTATCCTTATACTAGAAGGTTTTTTTTAAAAAAAATATTTTTCAAAGTATGATTCTTTTTTAAAATGTTTGAATAGTTCAAATTAGCGGCCAAAATTCTCTCGTTTCAAAGATATGCATCATCATACCCAGCACGATTGGATACGATCCTTTATACCTTTAAAAATACGATTGATTTTTGACTTTTGAAAACTCGTACACTAAAATTATAAAGGTTATCCAAATATTTAGTTCACCAAAAAAATCATACCCAGCACGATTGAGCACGATTTCCCGAATTCCCAAATATTGGATATTGCCTTATTTCAGAATTTTTTAATAATAAAGAAAATTGGAAATTCGCTCAAAACACGTTTAGTTGTTTTAAAATAGATGGAATACTTAATGCATTGTATCGAAACATTTGCCTAGGAAAGGATTAATGAACATGAACTAATATGATACAACAAGTCACAATTAATAAATCCAACAATTATGTACAACTATTCTAAGTAAAATGTAACCAAATTCTTAATCATGGATGGTGAACAATCAATACAAAAATAACATACAACAATAACTAACATGACAACATATAAAACGATCCACAAAATATGTACAAAATAAAATGGAATTAGAAGTCAATATAGTATAGGACATTTTCAAAATAATGATGAATTAATGGACACATAATATAAGTTGACAAATTTGTATAAAAACTAGGGATATATTATCATTTGAAATAAATATTGTAAAATAAAGCCTTTGAATTGAATAATATGCATAATATTTTAAGCACAAATCCATTTGAAAAATTGACAACATGCATGATAGCTTAAATAACATATAAAATATAAAATAAAAATAAAACACATGATAAAATATAATGTACATAATAAATTCATAGAACATGAATATAAATAAATTTAGAAATAATTATTTGTAAAAAAAATAGCATCAAATTAATAATGTATGAAAAAAAATTAAGCAAATATATAAATTATACATGTAACAAATTTTAGAAAATGTAATCATATACACAAAAAGATAAAAAATTATATTTACAAAAATACATAAATTTAGTGGTGTATATTTATAAAACTATATTATAAAGGGAATTTTAAAACAAATAATATATAACATAATTTTACATGTAACAAATTGGTTTGAATTGATGGCACATATAAATAATACATATATAAGGATAATAAAATATGAGAGTGTATACAATAAATAAATGGTATGACTTAAAATTATAGTTCTTAAAAGAAACGCATTATACGCATGCATAATTTTAAAGAGAAAAAAAATATACATACAAGAAATATTAATATGAAATCAATAATGTAGACTATAGTAAAATAATTTAATATGGGTTACGTATAATAGTAATTAAGGAAAAAAAACACAAAATATGTAGGATTTTCCTTTAAACAACATAGATATATAATAAGATATAGGAATAAATTTAAAATAAATTATGTGTATAAAATAATATAAGATTAATAATATACATGGAATAATTATATATATAATAATGCATAAAAACATTCATATAAAATATTATACACAGTGTAAAAATGATATGATAAAATAAATTTATAGTACTGACTTTAAAACAAAACACAATCATCAAAGGAGCTCCAAATATAAAAAAAAAAGAACCTAAAAGGAAAATTGAATGTGAAACGAATTTAAAAAAATAATAAAAAAACCAATTGAAATAAAATTATAAAATAAAGGGATAATTTATAAATAAAACAAACTACTACTATAAAAATAAGGACCCCCATGCAATGCGTGCAAACGTATATGGGTTAAAGCTGGAAATATTCCAGATCTCCAAAAACATTCAGCTGAAGCATGGATCCAATTGCAAATGCACTCAAATTACCAAGCCAAATTAAAAAAGAAATAAGCAAATAGCTTGCAATTGAATAGTAGCGCGAAAAAAGAAGGATCAATTGCGAATTATCCCTCTCCACGAAAATACGCGGATCCCAGGGGTAACGGAATCGGATCGGGTCGGGCAAGCTTAAACGGCGTCATTTCAAGGCTACAAATCCATGCTTAAACGTCGTCGTCTCACGGTGCCAATTAAAAGCAAAAAAGAAAAAAAAACAGCTTCTAAGAGCTTATTTCAGCAGAGCAGATTGAAAAGGGGGGAAAAAACCCTAAGTGTTTGCTCATATTCGGCTGCCGCTTTTAACATTACAATTGATGGATGGCGCCGTTTGATTCCCCTTTTAACACCAACGCCGATCTTCCCTTAAAAACAACAACCGACAAATGTGGCCTTTTGATGATAATTTTCGGCCTTAAGACCTCTTTTTCCACTTCAAGTCTGACGAAGCAAAGAGAGATCAATGGCCGATCCATAAGGTGAGATTTCTTCTCTCTTTCTTTCTATTATTTTTTTAATACAATAATGAAAGATAAAAATGAAGTCATTTAGCCGAAATTTAAAAGCAACTATTAAACAGAAAATCACCTCTAAAAAAATGCTTGTGAAATGCTCTATTTTTTTATATCTGGTGTGCGTAGTATATTCGTAATCCCTTTTGCAGGTACAATCATTGGTTTTATAGCCAAATTTACAGAGTAAAATAAATAATAAATAAAAATACATTTTTATTGCTGTCATTTGTTGTATTTTGTTAGCTGGCCTCTTCTCGTGTATTCTAACGCAGGGATGGCCGTACGGAGGAGAAAGGAGACGCGCAAAGGAGGCCATGCGAGGAGCCTCTCATGGGAGCCCAACTCTCTGGCATTCCAGAAGCTTCTGGTGCTCTCGACTGCTGTGTTTCGTTTTGGGTGTATTAGGCCTCGGGTTTGGGCTGTTCGAACTAAGGATTGGGTTAAGTCTATATTAAAGGATTTTGGGTTTAAGTTATTTTTGGCCCTAATATTTGTAACCGGACATTGGATTTCTGAATTTGGATTCTTTATTTGTGTGTGTTCAATTTACTTGGACTTATTTGTTTGGCTTATTTTAATACTTTAAAAGGGCCCGGGCAAAATTGGTTGACTACAAAGATGATAGTTTTTTTTTAATTTGTTTATTTAGTAATTTTATAGAGCTTGAGAGAAGGAAATATGATGGCTATTTCTGGAAATGGCTTTGACTATTATTTTAGCTTTTATTTTTATAGAGTTTTCCTATAGCTTTATTTAAGGTAGTGTTCATAATGTATTTAGATAGTATTTAAAAAGTCACTTAATAATTGGATCTGTTTGTAATTACTTGTAATTACATAATAGTGGTATGTTTTGTTAACCATTGTGACCGGTGTATCTCACTAAATTAGGCGTATCTAATTATACTTTTCAATTCTTAAGTGACAGGGTAAGAATTGGAGTAATTATGAATGTAATTACAACCAAATCTAATTTTAAAAATTCTTATATTATAAATCCTAAAAATTTATATTATAAAAATAATGTGTATTTTATAAAATTCTAGCAATAAATTATATCATTTAAATCCTAAAAAGTTTCTAAAATTATAGCAAAAATAATTATTGTAAAAAATAATTCCAATGTTGTAAAAATGTTATAATATATTTATTTATAAAAGTTATAACCAAGAAGTATGGATATAACTTATTTATTTGTCCATGTTATATATTATAAAGTTAATATATTTATATATATTTAAAAATGTTACAGTTTTTTTCTTATCATAACTTATTTAAAAAAGAAATTTTTTTAAAGTTATGGAAAAAAATTATATTATTTATAAGAAGTGTTATGAAATTTTTGAACAATTTTTATAATTTTTTTAAAAATGTTATACATTATAAATTTTATATTATTTTTTACTTAAGTTTTATTTAAAAGGGATATAATCTAACATAAGTCTTTCTCCAAATTAAGTTTACATAAGCTTTTATAATTAAAGCTACAAACTATTTGGATTATAAACCCAAATATTATAAGGTTGATGCTAATTATGCAAATAGAAAATATTTTTTGCACCATATCGTGGTGTATGATACTATTTAAGAGAATTGTGACAGACACAATCATCATAGACAACTTGCAAACTCTTTAATTTGAGACATTCAAGGCTTTAAAATATGGTTGAGAAGACATTTATTGTTCTAAAAATATATTTCTCATATTAACAATATCACCTTAGTATAGCATAAAAAAAGGGGTTGGATCATATTAGCATGTTACATATTTCATAACTTCAATTATAGATGGAATTGAGATGATTCATACTTCGAAAAATATATAGAAGAATGAGATGTTAATAATCTTAATGATGCAGATTTGAATCCAGATGACGATGAACTCGATCAAGGATCAAAGGATGATGATAAGGAGAATATATTAAATATTAAAGAGGAAATAATCTAACAAATATGCACTAGAACAATTAAATAAATTTGTATATATATGATCTTTATTTTTCTTACTATTTCTATTAGTAATCATATTACCAACTGCTTTTTTTTTAATTAACATAATACTTATGACGATTTGATTTTAATTTTTGTTGCTTGTTTAGAAACTATTTTGATCGTACTAATAAATTTTTTATAATAATTAATATTTTTAAAAATAAAAATATACGTAAATGTGTTATTACAATTTATACTATCAAACATGACATAGGTAATTACGTTGTAATTACACTTTGTCTGCCAAACACGTCTAGAAAATTACAATTTTTTGGGTAGTCACTATAATTAGTGAGTCTCATTCAATTGAATGTAACCCTCTTTAATTCTTAAGAGAATGACGAGAATTTAAGTAATTATGCCACTAATTACAAATAAATACACTCAAAATTTATTTTCTACGGCTTTCCAAATAGACTCCACATTATTTAAATTTAAAATATTAATTTTATACAATAATTATAGTATGTTAATTTATTTACATATATTTTATTTTTAAAATATAATTATATATTTATTTTACCAATATCTTATTTTAAATAATCTAAAATTTTTATTGAAGAGTGATAAATATTTATATATTTTCACATACTAAATAATTAACTAAATTAATTAATATTTATCAGAAATTAATTCTACTAAATTTAACTAAATTACATATTATTTATTGTAAATTGATTTATACTTGGTCAATAATCAATGAGTGTATGTTTAATATTAGATAGTGAATAATGCAACAGAATGTTAGAATAATCAGATAAAATTGCATAGGGTGTTTATTTTTTCTATTGTGGAATTCTTTCTATCACATATGATGGTTTGATTTCAAGTATCATTGATAATTTTCAAAATAATTAAGATTTTTTTAAATTTAAAATTATTTAATTATGTAATTACAATTTAACTATCAAATATGATGTAGGAAATGACGATATAATCACATTTTATCAATCAAACACTTCAAAAAAGTATGTAATTACAAGAGTGTATAATTATTACCCTAATAATTTTACTTTTATCCAATTACTATTTAATCTTCAAATAGGCCTTTAATGATTTTTTTATTTAATTAAATTATAAAATGTGAAAATCTTATAATATCTTTTTTAATTTTTTTTTCTCACATATATTGTTGCTTCACACAACAACACTATCTTTATTGTTGAATTTAAATTCTTTCCCAAAAATACATCATATTCTATTACTACACTCAACATATATTAAAAATATTTAATATTATTTTAAGCATAGACTTATCATATGATATGGTCCCAACCCAACTTAAATTTAATTATAAAATATTTCGAGTCACACCCAGCCGAGCCGACCATCAACATTTCTAATGGCTGTAAGGTGGAAACTATATATATATGTGTTTGTCGTTGGAAATGAAAGGCTGAAAGATTCGTAACCCCAAATGCCTCATCTTTGCCGACTGTAACCTCCACTGTATGACGTATCCTTCCATACCTTTTCTACAATAATTAATTAACTGCCTTACCAAATATCTTCCCAATTTTTATTCTTTTAAATTTTAGCCATATGCATGTGATCGGGCAATCATAATTGAAAAACAAAGATAATTATTCAAAACATGGCTCCTGACGTCTGGTTTTTGCCTCAATCCTATCTTCCCTGAATGCAAACCTTTTTAAGACGGAAACAACTCATCAATAGTTGAAGTCGCATTACAGCCTATAAGCTAGTGGGTGATAATCAATATGTAAGTTCAGTTTAGTGCAAATAGGAAAATATATCAAATTAAAGAAAATCAAAATAGAAATGATATTGGAAATCGTTGGTTCTTATAGTTCTAACAGTTTCATGATGTATTTATCATGAAAAATCTAATCGAAGAGAAATATAAATGAAAAACTGATAGTACTAAAAAAGTACTCATCGTGATCAATCACTAATAACATCATTCTAGTACTGCCACAATTAAGTTGTGCTATCAATTATAATGACAATATCAGAGGTCCCCAAAATTTTTTTAAAATCGGTGATACACCAAACTAGTCATAACTGAAAACAAAAAAACTAAAACTACAACTTCTAACACCGTCACGACTTTTACAAAAACAAAACAAACTATTTTTCTTATCACCACTTTTGGAGAAAATGAAATGAACTTTATTTATAAACATGCTTTTGCTCGATAGCACTTAGCAGAACTCATTTGCTAGAAAAATCACCTTGAAACCAAAAGAATTTGCCGGAGAGAATTGCTGTTTTCATGTCAAATATTTGGTAAAAAAACCTTTTCAGTCCCTCTCATTTTCGAATTGAGCAAAATGATCACTTTTAAAAAAATAAAGAAATTTAGTCCCTCTCAATTTCTAGAGTTAGCAACTAAGGATAATACTTCTTTCATCAATTTACCCTACTTTTGATTGATATAATCACCCTTAATGTTTACACATTCTATCACTTTTGTTCTAATTCTAAAAAATTCAACAAATTTAGCCCTTAACATTTACACATTTTGTAAATTTGATCTTTATTTTAAATTTGTTGATATCCAATGAGGGCTAAATGTGTTGAATTTTGTCAAAACGAAACCGTTGCTAAGAAACAAGCCAAGTGCTAGGGGACAATGAGTGATAAGGAAGTGGGCACTCTTTCAAGCACTGCTGCCGAAACCTTTTCTTGAAATCGACCTTTTATTTTAAAATGGACATGGGAGTCGCCACTAATCATTTTTATGAGATGTATCGGATCACCTCGTAATTTGATTGTTTTAATAAAAGGTTTGATTTATTAAAACGATGATATTTGGTCTATAAAATCCAAAAAATGGGTTCGGGAGTTGATTACGCACGAAGAAGGATTAGCACCCTCATGATGCCCAAAATTGGTACCTAGTTGATTATTTAATATCTTAGGGTCGAAAATTGAAAATTCGAAAGGAGTTTAAAACACAATCCTTTTTTTTGTATTGAGGCATTACCTAACTAAAGTAATTCTCATAAAAAGAGCTTATTTCAAGTTAATCAAGAAAAAGGATCATGTCCCGTAAGTTAGGACACAAATGCCTTAAATCCTCGAAATCAAGAATAAATGCCATTCGATCGTTATTTAAATCTCGTTTTTATATTTTTGAAATGAATATTCAGTTATTTCGGTTTAAAAAAAAAAGAAGTTATATCCCGTAAGTTAGGGACACAATTTTTCTAATTCCAAAAATAATGAATATTGCCACGATTTAAAAATTTTACATTTTTTTTATGCATCGTGCCAAAAATAATAAAGGAATAATAAATTAACAAGAATAAAAATTAAAGATAAAATAATAATGAAAATAATAATAAATGAACAAAGAAATGTACAAATAAAAGGATATATACAATATGATTTTTTTCTAAAAAAATAAATAAATAAATAATAAAGAAATAGATAAATAAACGAACAAATAAATAAATAAAACAATTTGTAAAGAGGGTTGAAATTAAATAAGCAAAGGATAAAATTAAAATTTAAATGAAATACTAGGGTAAATCAGAATAAAAGAAATAATAAATGGCTAACTTGTAATAAAATAAAAAAGGATTAAGTTGAAATTTAAATGAAATTATAGGGCGTAAATTGTAAAAATAAAAAAAAGAATAGGGGATCAAAATGAAACACGCTAAAAGGGACAGGGACCAAGTAGGAAAATATCCCAAACTTCCCTATACGCCTAGTTTAAAAGAACCAAAATAAAAAAAATTAAATTAAATTAAACGGGATAAATTTAAAAAGAAAAAAATTAGAAATAATACTATATTGAAAATTGCTTAAAAAGCGAAAAGACCAAAAACGTAATTATCCCCCCCTTTTGAAAAACACACGAATCATGATGTGGGTCGGGTCAGACCACGGGTCGCTTCAAAATGATGTCATTTTGGACGTCTGAGGCCACCCCAAAAATGGCATCGTCTTGGAGGCCTATAAAAACAAAAAAATTTAGAAAAAAAATCATTTCCTCTCTGCCCTTAAAAAAAACCCTCTCTGATTTCCCTTTTCTCTGAAATAGACCCCATATTCGGCCAAGAGTACCGCCGATCTCCGCCGCGACGGCTGCCGGTAACCGGCGAAGGCTCCGCCATCCACAGTGGTCAAAAAATGAATAAAGTTTCCTTTTTTTGCCTTTTGACTTCCAAAGCTCGGATCTAAGGGCTAAAAGCCTAAAAAGGTAAAAAAAGGTTTCGAACTTTTTCGATTCACCCCTCTTTTTTTATATATATATTTGATTTTTTTTTTGCTTTCGAAAAAATAAATGAACACAAAAAAAACTTTGAAGTTTTTTTTGTATTTTGATTGCTTTTTTTTAAATCCCCCCTTACAATCGGTTTTTGTAGGCTCTTTTATAGCCGAATTACAACATTTCTTTTTCTATTTTTCAACTGTTCTTTGCGTGTTGCTTTTCTTTGCAGGTGGTGGTTGAGTAAACAGTGGTAAAGGCATTAACGGTGGTAGACCTCGGGGCGTGAGCGTACTGATGTGGCACAAGGAACGGTGCAAGGAGCACTAGGGTTTTTTTTTAAAACAGTTTAGGTTATGGGCCACTGGGCTATTAGGTTTTTTTTGGGCCATTTGGGTTTGTAAGTTTGGGCCTGATTTAATTTTTTTTTTGTAAATGGTCTTGGACTCTTATTATTTGTTTTTTTATATTTGGTTTGATTTTTTTTGTTGGGCTCGAGCAAAATTGGGCTTCTACAACTGCCCCTCTTTGCTCGTTGTCGTGTAACAAGAATGGAGCAAAGACTTTAAAAAGGACCAATTTTGTCTGGTCTTGCCGAATCTCAACTTTTTTTGGTAATTCTCTTTTTCAAGTGGCCTAATCCTATCCCACCTCAACTTTAGGGGTATAGGAATTGTAGTTTCAATCTACTCCGTTGCAACTTCGGGGAGATAAGATTTGTAGCTTGTAGCTTGTAGCTTTGGTCTATTCCACTGCAACTTCAGGGTGATGAGACTCGTATCTTCAATCTACTCTACTGCAACTTCAAGGAGATAAGATTTGCTATCTTCAATCTGCTCCACTACAACTTCAGGGAGATAAGACTTGCTATGGTAGATTTAATCCAACCTACTGCAACTTCAAAGGTATAGGACTTATCGTTTCAATCTGCTCCACTACAACTTTAGGGAGATAAGATTTGTAGCTTGTAACTTTAGTATATTCCACTGCAACTTCAGGGAGATAAGACATTATGGTAGATTTAATCCGACTTACCACAACTTCAGAGGTATAGGACTTATCGTTTCAATCTGCTCCACTGCAACTTCAGGGAGATAAGATTTGTAACTTGTACCTTTAGTCTATTCCACTGCAACTTCAGGGAGATAAGACTTGCTATGGTAGATTTAATCTGACCTACTACAACCTCAGATGTATAAGACTTATTGTTTCAATCTACTCCACTGCAACTTCTAGGAGATAAGATTTGTAAGTTGTACCTTTAATCTATTCCACTGCAACTTCAGGGAAATAAAATTCGTATCTTTAATCTGCTCCACTGTAACTTTATGGAGACAAGATTTGTATCTTCAATCTACTCCACTGTAACTTTAGGGAGATGAGATTTGTGGTTTCATTGATCTGTTACACCATTTTCTAGGGAACGTGACCTGTAGAATCCATTTCATGGGCCTATATTTATACCAAGAAATTAGAATGTTATGATCAGAATGAATCAAATGCTCCTAACTAGATGTGTATGGATGATATTTGCATGAATGCAGAATGTCATTTTTTTTAGAATGATCCCTTTTTAATGCTTAGGTTGATGTTGCTCATTGTTCACCAAGGTTCTATCATTGACGTATTACCCTGCCCTCTTATTTAGCTAGTATCTTTGATAGAAAATCTGAAGAAATAATTACAATTTAGATTATTCTGTCCCAGATATTTCCAACTCTTAAATTTGGTTAGTTTTGACTAGTAGTCCTGTTTCAGATCCTTATACTATTTAGAAAACCTTTGAGAGCAATATGCAGAACTCTTTTTACTTGAATATTATTAGTCCATTAATCATTATTTCAATGAAAAATGCTTGAAAAAGATTGTAACAATAGAAAATGTTGAAATTTATTAGGAGCAAAGCTCGAAATGAATAGATTAATCAAAATAGCAAACATTACTAAAATACAAAATGAATAAGATGAAACCAGGTGCCCCAAATATTGTGCATATGCTTCTTCGCACTAACTACTCGATGACCCTTTTGAGCCTGATATATGTTTAGGAGATCCAGAGTACTTCATTGATGCGCCAAGACGTAACCTTCTTCCTTTTGAGAAGACCCTACCATGACATGGTCAATCTTCAATCAAAATTTGAGCTGCCTTTTTCTGAGTTTTCAACTCAAAACTTCTTCGGTTTCAAGGTGCCCTTTGCCGGTTTTCGCCTTGGCCTCTCCCTCTTTTTTTTAGGTGAAGTATTTCTTGACCGAATCTGAATTCACAAGATTAGGGAATTTTTTGCCATCCATCTCGGTCAAAATCAAAGTTTTTTCCAGAAAAGGCCTTTTTTACCGCGTAAGGTCTCTCCCAGTTTGGCATCCACTTCCCTTTAAAGTCCTTTTATATGGGAAGGATCTTTTTAATACTAGGTCCCCCTCATGGAATTCTCTGGGGCGAACCTTTTTTTCACAAGCTCACATCATTCGTTTTTAGTATATCTGACCATGACGGATAGCCTTTAGTCTCTTTTCTTTGATCAAGTTCAACTGATCATATCAAGACTGGATCCATTCTGCTTCATCTAACTTTAGTTCTAACAAAACTCGGAGGGAAGGAATCTCGACTTCAATGGGCAAAATCACTTCCATTGCATAAACCAAAGAGAAAGGCGTTGCCCTGGTGGAGGTTCTGACAGACGTTCGATAGGCATAGAAGGCAAATGGTAACTTCTCATGCCAATCTTTATAAGTCTTAGTCATTTTCCCCATGAACTTCTTAATGTTTTTATTGGCTGCCTCCACCGCACCATTCATTTTTTGGCGATATGGTGATGAGTTGTGGTGTTTAATCTTGAATTGACTATAGATCTCTACTATCGTATTGTTGTTCAAGTTTAATACATTGTTAGATATAATCCTTTCTGGCATCCCATACCGACATATGATCTCGTTCTTCAAGAATTTGCTGGCTGTCGACTTTGTGACATTGGCATATGAAGTGGCTTCTACGCAGTTGGTGAAGTAATCGATGACCACGGAGATGAATCGATACCCACTAGAAGCTTTTGGCGATACCAGCCTAATAACATTTGTGCCCCACATAGAGAAAGGCTATGGAGAAGTCATGACATGAAGAGGTGAGGGAGGCACATGAATTTTGTCTCTATAAATTTGGCACTTATGACATCTCTTGGCATAACTGATACAATCCCTTTCCATGGTGGACCAATAATATCTAAATTTCATGATTTTCCTGGCCATTGTAAAACCATTAGCATGTGTTCCGCAGACATCCTCATGAGCTTCTTCCAATATTTTTTTAGCCTCAACTGCATCCACACATCTTAGTAGCATCTGATCTTTTCTTCTTTTGTATAAGATCTTTCCATCTAAGACATAGTCACTGGCCAGTCTTCTCAACGTCCTTTTATCATTCTCAGTTATTTGGTCATGGTATTCACGATTCTTCACATATCGCAGTATATCATGGTACCAAAGGTGATTGTCATTTTCTTCCTCCTCGATATTGTAAAAATAGGCCTGAGCCTCATAAATACTCATCTGGATAAGCTTTACATCTTCTTGTTTGTTCACTCTGATCATGGAAGCTAAAGTAGCCAAGGCATCAACCATCTGATTTTCATCTCGCGGGAGGTAACAAAAGGTGATGTCATCAAACTCCTCAATTAACTCAAGTACCAGCCTTCGATAATTGATCAATTTGGGGTCTCCTGTCTCCCATTCACCTTTGAGTTGATAGATCACTAATGCAGAATCCCCATATACTTCTAGTAATTTGATCTTGTGTTCTATGGCTGCACGGATACCCATGATGCATGCTTCATATTCTGCCATATTGTTTGTGCAATCGAAATCCAATTTACTAGTTAAAGGATAATGATTTCTGTTTAGAGATACCAAGACTGCCCCGATTCGTTACCCACAGCGTTTGAAGCTATGTCAAAATTTAACTTCCAAGGATGACCTTCTTGAGAGTCTTCTTCAGTGGTTGCAACATACATTAGATCTTCATTCGGAAAATCAAAGTTCAAAGGCTCATAATCTTCTAGAGCTCTACTAGCCAGAAAATCTACTATTGCACTCCCTTTTATAGCCTTCTGATTCACATAGACTATATCAAATTCAGAAAGCAGAATTTTCCACCGGGTTATCCTTCCATTCAAAGCAATTGACTCCATCATTTACTTTAAAGGGTCCAGTTTTGAGATGAGCCGAGTTATATGGTACAACATATACTGTCTCAATCTTTGGATTATCTAAATCAAAGCGCAACACAACTTCTCAATTGGAAAATATCTTGTATCATATTCAGTGAATTTCTTATTGAGATAGTATATTGCTCTTTCTTTTCTTCTTGACTTATCATATTGACCAAGCATGCATCCCATAAAATTCTCGAGTACTGCCAGATACAGTATCAGTGACTTATCTCCCTGGGGCGTTGGATAAGTAATGTTTGTCAAAAGTTTTCTGGAACTCCTCATCTCATACACCTAGATTGTGTTTCTTAAGGAGACGGAATATGGGGTCACATTTCTCCGTTAGTTGTGAAATGAAACAAGCAATGTAATTTAATCTCCCTAAGAAACCTCGAACTTCTTTTTGGGTACGCGGCAGAGGTAGCTCCTGTATAGCCTTGACTTTATCTGAGTCGATCTCAATCCCCTTTTCACTGACCATGAATCCTAGTAATTTTCCCGACCTAGCCCCGAAGGTACATTTTGCTAGATTGAACTTTAGCTGGAATTTTCTTGACCTTAAGAACAATTTCCTTAAGACTTGCACATGCTCCTTTTCCGTTCTGGATTTTGCAATCATGTCATCGACATAAATTTCAATTTCTTTGTACATCATTTCATGAAACAAGGTTACCATGGCTCTTTGATACGTTGCTCCCCCATTTTTCAGTCCAAATGGTATCACTTTAGAGCAAAATGTTCCCTACATGGTTACGAATGTGGTCTTCTCTATGTCTTAAGAATGCATCTTTATCTGGCTGTATCCTGAGAAACCATCCATGAAGGAGAACAGTGAGTAACCTGTCGTGTTGTCCACTAAGGTGTCGATATAAAGCAATAGGAAATTGTCTTTCGGGCTAGCTTTGTTCAAATCCTTGTAGCCTATGCACATTCGTACTTTTCCATCTTTTTTAGGGATGGGGGCGATATTGGTTACCCATTCTGAGTATTTAACCACTTGCAAGAAACCACCATCGAATTGCTTCTTGACCTCCTCTTTTATTTTCAGCAAAACATTGGGTCTCATCCTTCGGAGCTTTTGTTGAACTGGCTTACACTCTTCCTTTATAGGGAGTTGGTGTACCACAAAATCAGTACTTAACCAAGGCTTGTCTTGATATGACCATGTGAAGACATCCTTGAATTCTTGGAGTAACTCAATGAGGTCTCATTTTGTCTCTGCGACAATGCAAGCTCTAATCTTCACCTATTTTTCCTCTCCTAAGCTCACAATTTCCATTAACTCTTTGCAATGTAGGATTTGTTTCTCATCTTGTTCTACAATCCTTAACAAATTAGGAGATGGATTACAGTCTCGATCATCTTTAAAATCCTGCGGTTCCTCTAAACACCTACCTTGCTCAAAAGGAGATTCTGATTCAGTAGCAGCATCGTTCATATCATTGATATCTGGAGACCTGTTATAGGAACGAAGGAAGACTCAAAGAACAAATGAATCTAAGAATAACTATCTGTGTGGTATGAGTATGAATGAAATGGAAAGAATAAAAGAATGTTCGTCAAAACAAGACACAAAAATGCATTTTATTGAAATAAAAATAGTGGACATGTGCCTTTTTCATAAAAGGATTCCTATTACTTTCAGGCATAGAACAATAGGTGTGCTCTGAATATTACTCTGAAATGGTCCTAAAATGTAACACCCCTTAACCCTATCCGTAGTCGGAACAGGATTACAGAGTATTACCGGTCACTACAGTTCGATTACGATTAATAAAGAAAATACAATTCAGTTCATAAAATATATCTTACTGTTCCTTTAATGAGCCCTCGAGACTTAAAATGTATGTTAGAACCAAACCGGGACTCAATCGGAAGCTTATAAAATTTTTCATAAAATTCTTCAAAATTTCCCTTTAATGAACAGTACCACACGCCCATGTGGCTTATGTGACACGCCCGTGTGGCCATACCGTATGGCTCACACGACCTGGACATGCCCGTGTTCAAGCCATGTGTCTTACATAGTCCGGTCACATGCCAGTGTGCCAAGCTGTGTGGACTCAAAATGAGCCTTAAACATCAAGTTTACCAACCCTGCAATTCAACAACACCAAACAATCCAAAAACCAATCATTCAATCATTTTGAATCATATTTGAATCTAACCAAATCATGACCAACTAGACATTTTATGAACTTATATAATGGATCTTTTTAAATAATTCACATACATTATCAATTAGTTCAAATTTATTTCAATTAAGCCTATTCATATAATATATCATTACCAAGCTTAATTCTACTTATTTCATCATTATAATTACGGTACTAAATGATACATATAAACATCTTAGGTACATGCCATTACCAACAATTAACATATTTCACCTTATTAAGTTCGAGATCGGCCTGGGATACTAATTCGACGGTCTGTCTTTAACCTAACCTGCACACGAAAACAAACTGTACGCTGAGTGTGAACTCAGTGGTATCTCTATAATCTGAACACTTAATAATATGAAAATACAACATTTACATAAAAATCATATATCCTTCACATTTATATAATTATTCAATACACAGATAAGTTCCTTGTAACTAATTCAATTCTTATTATCTATTAATCCGAAATAGCTTTTCACAATAAATTCTCAAACCATTGAACAATAATACTCTTCATTCATATTCAATTCAGAGATACATAACTCATGTGTCTTTTTCATACTTCAGTTCACTGTTCAATATCAATAAATATTATTCAATGATTTAATTATCAATCAATATTATGTGTTTATCTATTCTAGTAACAGTCAGTAGTCTCAATTCAGTGACAGTTAGTTATTCAGTATCAGTCAATTATTCAGTAACTGTCAGTATCATTCAATTGTTCAGTATAGTAATTTACCCCCAATTAACATACTCAGACCTAGATGGATACACGAATCCAATCCACACACGGGGATAGCATATAGTGTTTCATCAGCCGGAGCTGGAATACACCGTAACGGTAACAGTAGCGTAACAGTAGCGGTACACAGAGTACCTCATCGGAATGAATCCGGAACAATAACAGTAGTCAACACTTATAGTGTCTCATTGGAACAAAGTCAGAATATCCCTTAACACTTCCAATCCTATTGCATGCCAACTATATCTGACTTAGCCCGATACTGTTAATAGAGTATTTAACCAATTTTCGATTTTCAATCAATATGCATATATTTCAATTAATTACATAATTTAATAAATCAATACAATTCAATATAATTCAATTCACTTTTCATTAACATATAATCAAATTCCACAATAAACACATATTCATAATTATTTCACCACATTTTCAAGTCAATTTCATTTCAATAATAAACACAATACCAATAATTCACACTTTAATTATTTACCAGAACATTCATTCAAAATATAACAATTAATAATAAAATTCACTCTTTAATTCCAATCAATATTTATTCCTATTCAGATATTTACCTTGAAATACTTACTATACTTATCAAGTAATAAATTCAACATTTAAGTATTAAATTCGGATTATAGAAATACAAACCGTAATTTCTGAGCTATCCCTCGTCGGTTTTGTCATTTCCTTGCCTAGTCGAGATTTTCCAGCACAACGCTAGCTACAAAAATCAATTAAATATTATTAATACATTACCATTCAATTTTCATATTAAATATTTCAATTTTTATTCAACTTTCGTCTAAATTCCAATATAGTCCCTAAACCGAGACTAACTTTTATTCTTCACATTTAACTCAATATTTCTATTCAATTACCACTTTAAACTAATTTCACCATAAAACCATAATTTCAAAATTCTTTCAATTTAGTCCCTACTATTCAAAACTTATGATTTACTTTATAATTCAATCCTTATTTCACTTTTAACTTGAAATTCTATCAATTTAACCCCTAATTCTTCAATTTATTCAACATGAACAATATCTAGAAATCAAATAACTTTTAAAATATCAACTTAATTTCATCAAAACCTTATTCCAAAGCTTCTAAAACATCAAAATTAAGTAAAAATAGCTTGATTGACTTACCTATTAAAGTTTAAAGCTTCAAAATCCTAATTTTCCTTTTATTTTTCTTTCTTTCCTTCATTTCCCCTGTTTAGTCACATATTTTGTTTCTTTTTCTTTGTTTCCTTCTTTTTCTTTCTTTTATTTACTTTAAATATATATAATATAATAATAACAATAATAAATATCTATAATAAAAATCTATTTAATAACAAATACTTATTTTACATTTGTACACACATATAATTTACATTTTTCTATCATCATCACCACACACTTGTCCTTATTTTATTTATTTTCTTTATTTAATTAATAGACAATAATAGTATTTACTTAAATAATAGGTAAATACATACATGTATTACAAATGTATGTACAATATTTATTGCACATGTATTTTATTTTTATCACACACTTGGCATTCACTTTAGCTTATTTACTTATTTAGTCCCTTCAATTTTTTTATTCTATAATTAAACTTTCACACTATATTCAATTTAATCCTTTTATCCAATTATCCTTAATTTAAGCTAATTCACTTCATTAGACTTTAACTAACCACTCATTTAACTTCATAAATATTTTTAATAAATATTTACGAATCCATTTTTCAGAAATGGAGACCCGAAAATGCACTTTTTCGATAACAGTAAAATTTGGGTCATTACATAAAAACTACAGGGATCCCCTCCACAGTCCAGTTGTTCAGAACACTTCCAGAGATGTAGAAACAAATTCCTGATAGGTTTTTTTAGTTTCTTCTTCAAAGGCACAAGCATCTTTCCCTTCCGAACCCTCGATATCTTTAAAGAAATTTAACCTTTATTATCCATCAGGCTCTGTACACGAGTTCTGAACTCGACGCATTTTTGGATTTTATGAAATTTATTGCATGCAATGAAATGTAATGTTAATGAATGGAAAATATGCATGCAAAAAGGCATTGATTCTAGTTCAATTCCATTAGAACAACTTTATTAGAAAACAAGTTTATTTACATAAAGCGAATACATATACGACTTCACTTTCATACTCAAAACCTTAACTTTTCCAAGAAACAAAGCTAATTCTAGGCTCCGATCCAACTCTGATTCAGATTTCAGAATTTGAACAGCTGGGGTTTGCAAGTGGTCAGCCACTTCTCGTACTCAGACCAAAGTTTCACTCATAACGTGGTCTATATCTTTGACCTGCCCCACTCACAGGCTGTCTCATTTCTCTTGTTGCCTTTTCTCAGACTATATCCGCGTAGCCGTGTTGTCTTTTAGTTTATCAATAAACCCATTTTCCATGACAAGCTTTCTATTTAGCAACCAAACGTGAATCAACACCCTTTCCTATAATGAAAATGCAATGCAATCACAGTAAAAAAAAACGAAACAAGTCAGCATACTTCATACAAAGCTAGAATTTAAAGCAAGTAAGAATAATAAATAGAGTACCTATTTGGGTGACCACTTGGGGTTTGGTGCGGTTCTACCTAGGGTAGGTTCCTAGGACTTATTATATGCGGTTCAGCCCTAAAGTAAGGGTACCTGAACCGGCAGATTCCTCGATCCTCACCCATTATAGGCTTATACGGACTGAGTTCGGTTCAGGGGAATACATTTCCCTATGGCTATACGGAGATGAAGATCTCACGAAGACATAGGTACAGATGTATCCTGAAAGCGATTCACTATCCTATATGGAGGTGAAGACCTCACGAAGGAATAGTTTCTCACTCCTACTTAAGAAGGGAAAAATCGAATGATTATATGCAATATGCGGAAATATACCAAGTGACTCAAAATAAAAAAATAAACATATTATTATGTAACAAAATGATGAAGATCACAAAAATGAAGGATGAAATGCAATGAAGGGATCGTAAATTTAAACCAAATTATCAATTTTCGACAAAAAGACCAAAAGTAATCAACTCGCAGCTTGACTCTCTTATTTTTTCCCCAGTGGAGTTGCCAAGTTGTCAGAACCTTTTTTTGAAATCGACTTTTTATTTTAAAATGAACATGAAAGTCGCCACCAATCATTTTTATGAGGTGTATCGGATCACCTCGTAATTTGATCATTTTAATAAAAGGTTTGATTTATTAAAACAATGATATTTGGTCTATAAAATCCAGAAAATGGGTTCAGGAGTCGATTATGCATGAGGAAGGATTAGCACCCTCATGATGCCCAAAATTGGTACCTAATTGATTACTAATATCTTAGTGTTGAGAATTGAAAATTCGAAAGGAGTTTAAAACACAATCCCTTTTTTGTATTAAGGCACTACCTAATTAAAGTAATTCTCATAAAAAAGGCTTATTTCAAGTTAATCGAGAAAAAAGGATCATGTCTCGTAAGTTAGAACACAAATGCCTTAAATCCTCGAAATCAAGAATAATTTCCATTTGATCGTTATTTAAATCTCGTTTTTATATTTTTGAAATGAATATTCAATTATTTCGGTTTTAAAAAAAAAGCCATATCCCGTAAGTTAGGGACACGACTTTTCTAATTCTGAAAATAGTGAATATTGCCACGATTTAAAAATTTTACATTTTTTTATGCATCGTGCCAAAAATAATAAAGGAATATTAAAATAACAAGAATAAAAATTAAAGATAAAATAATAATGAAAATAATAATAAATGAACAAAGAAATGCACAAATAAAAGGATATATACAATATGATTTTTTCTAAAAAAATAAAAAATAAAGAAAGAAATAATAAATAAATAGATAAATAAACAAACAAACAAACAAATAAAACAATTTGTAAAGAGGGTTGAAATTAAATAAGCAAAGGATAAAATTAAAATTTAAATGAAATATTAGGGTAAATCAAAATAAAATAAATAATAAAGGGGATAACTTGTAATAAAATAAATAAGGATTAAATCAAAATTTAAATGAAATTATAGGGCATAAATTGTAAAAACAAAAAAATAGAATAGAGGATCAAAATGAAACATGCTAAAAGGGACAGGACCAAACAGGAAAATATCCTAAACTTCCCTATGCGCCTAGTTTAAAAGAACCAAAATTAAAAAATTAAAATTAAACGGTATAAATTTAAAAAGAAAAAAATAGAAATAGGACTATATTAAAAATTGCTTAAAAAGCGGAAGGACCAAAAACATAATTATCCCCCCTTTTGAAAAATACGCAGATCCTGAGACGGGTCGGGTCAGACCACGGGTTGTGTCAAAATGATATCGTTTTGGACGTCTGAAGTTACCCCCAAAACGGCGTCGTTTTGGAGGCCTGTAAAAACAAAAAAAAATCCTATCTTCTTTCCCTTTTCTCTGAAATAGACCCCAAATCAAGCCAAGGGAACCGCTGAGCTCTGGCGCGACCGCTGCCGATCACCAATGACGGCTCCGCCTTCCATAGTGGCAAGAAAAGGGAAAAAGTTCCCTTTTTTCTGCCTTTTAGCTTCCAAAGCTCAGATCTGAGGGCTAAAAGCCTAAAAAGATTAAAAAAAAAGCTTCGATCTTTTTCAATTCGGACCCTCTTTTTATATATATATTTGATTTTTTTGGGCTTTCGAAAAATAAATAAACACAAAAAAAAACTTTGAAGTGTTTTTTTTTGTATTTCGATTGCTTTTTTTTTAAATCCCCCTTACAATCAGTTTTTGTAGGCTTTTTTATAGCCAAATTACAACATTTCTTTTTCTATTTTTCTACTGTTCTTTGCGTGTTGCTTCTTCTTTGCAAGTGGTGGTTGAGTCAACGGTGGCAGAGATATTGACGGTGGCAGACCTAGGAGCGTGAGCGTGCTGATGTGGCACAAGGAGCGGCGCAAAGGGCACTAGGGTTTTTGTTTTTTGTTTTAAAACATTTTAGGTTGTGGGCCACTGGGCCATTAGGGGTTTTTTTTGCCCATTTGGCTTTGTAAGTTTGGGCCTGATTTGATTTTTTTTGTAAATGAATTTGGACTCTTATTATTTGTTTTTTTTATATTTAGTTTGATTTTTTTGTTGTGCTCGGGCAAAATTGGGCTTCTACAACTGCAATGCAAACAAAAAATAAATAGGAGGCACAAAGCTTGTTTACGCAATTTGGTTTTCCTACTTTTGGGAAACCTAGTTTAGTGAGAAGTATCCACTATCTTCAAACTCTTGCATAGCGATCCTAAATATATCACACACCCCGTAATAATTTTCTCACTTGTATCTTTGAAGACTAGAATCCTTACCACTAAATTCAGACAGTAAAACCACAATACAACAGGTTTTATAATCACAATGCACTTCACAAAAATATAGTTCCTTAGTGCTCTCAATTCTAGGTGTAGAAGGCCCAAATTGCCCAGGCCTATTTTACAAACCTAAACCAACTAAACCAAACCCAAATGGCCCAATAAAAAAACTAAGCCCAATTTAAGCCCAAACTAACCCTAGCCCAAACAGAAAACAAAAAAAAGGAAGAATCAGATCTTTCAAACCCTAGGTGCGCCGCACCTAGGGCATTCGGCCAACTGCTCTCTGTCCCATCGCCCATACCACCTGCTTCACCGCCACTGTGCCACCGCTCAAGTTGCACCTGCAAGAATTAAAAAGAAATGACAAGTAGTTGAACAAAAACACATTGTAAACGGCTATATAAAACCTTTTAATCTTCGTAGGTTTTTTTAGAGACATTGAATAAAAAAAATAGTGATTCAAAGCAAATAATAACAAATCAGGAGAAAAGCACTAAACCGGAAGAACCCAAAATACTAGAAATCAAACCCGAAAACCTAAGGTGATTTTATTTTATTTTTTTCTATTTTCGAATCTATTGACTCGCATGTATACATATATTAAAAACACATAAAAAATACAAAAAAATAAAAAAAGAGTACCTTTCGAAGTTCTAGCCACAGCGCGCGGTTGCCGGTGGTGACCTTACGGCGGTCCGGCGACCTGAGACCTGGCCTAGTCTCGGATGCTTTGAGAGAGGGGAGGGGAACCTTTTTGTTTGTTTTTTTTAAGAAGGGTGAAAATGAAGATTTATGAATTTTTTTTGGCTTTTATAGCCTAGTGAAACGGTGCCGTTTCACTCACCTCCCCCGACATCCGAAACGACGTCGTTTTGGGGGAGGAACCCGAAGACCCGACCAGCCTGTGCCTAGGATCCGCGTGTTTTTGGACTGAGGGTCCATTTGCGCCCTCAGTCCTTCCGCTTTTGAGGCTGTTTTCAATCGGGTCCTTTTACCTTTTTTTACTCTCGTAGATTTGGCATTCCAATTTTATTTCATTTTTTTAATCTAGTCCATAGCTGGCCAAACAAAATGCTGCGTGTGAGGGCCAGGGTTAATTTTCAAGTCAATCCCCAGTCGTATTCGCGCGTTTCAATTCGGTCCCTCCCCCTTTCTATTATTCCCGATTTGCCCCAAAACTTCGTTTTTAGATTCAATTTAGTCCTTTTCGTTACTCTTGATTTTTTATTATCAATTAAATATATTATTAATATTAGTATTATACTTGTATTTATATTTATTTTATTCAAACACTATTATTATTTCTATTATTGTCATTATTACTATTATTGAATTATTTCATTACTATTATTATTATTATTATTATTACTATTATCATTATCTTAGCATTAAACCCATAAATTTCATATCGTTATTATTATATTATATATATATATTTCTTTTATGTATATATTATTATTTACATCATTGTTATTATTATAATTTTTTTTTCTTTATTTTATTACTATTAACATTAGTACTATTTTTATTGCTATTACTTTATTACTATTACTACTACTATTACTATATTGTTATTATTACTAACATATTATCATTATTATACTATTCTTACCTATTATTCTTTAACTACACTAATTTATTTTTATTCCTCACTCACATTATATGTTATTCACTTATATATACATATATACATACATTTTTATATATCTTCCCAAACTTTAAGATATTTATTACGTGTATTATTACTGTTAATATTATTATTATCATTACTATCACTATCATTTTTTTAAAAATAGTTTTACATGATGTTTATTTATTTGCTTTTAATTTCAAATGTTTCTTAGCTTATTTATTGTTTCCCTTTTATTTTAGCTTATTCGTTTTATTCATTTATTTTATTTTATTTTATTTTTGCTCTTATCATCATTATCACTCACTTTTGCATCTATGTTCACTCTGCTATGCCTGTTAATATCGAAAATTGTATTCGTTTATGCATTCTTCATTATCTAGTTTTATTATGAACTTGTGTTTTACTCAACCCAAAATTAATTCTTTTATAAAGGCAATGTTCCGTATTTAGAAATTCGAGAAAATCCTGCACTAACTTATTGGGTTTCGATTTTTCTCATTTAACCTAAATTACGGGATATTCTTTTAAATTGTAATACGGGTTTTGAATAAAAGTGCTTATTCTCGGAGATACGAAGTGTTGTGCCCTAACCCACTGGATACGACATCTTGTTACCTCGAAATAAGTTTTTTTTTGTAAATAAAGGCAATGTTCGGTATTTAGAAGTTCGAGAAAACATGCCCTAACTTACTGGGTTTCGACTTTTCTCGTTTACCCAAGATAACCGAACATCCTTTTAAAAAGTTAAAATACATGAATTTTAAATAAAGGCAAGCTCATTCTCAAAGTTC
This sequence comes from Gossypium hirsutum, assembly GCF_007990345.1. Classification (NCBI taxonomy): domain Eukaryota; kingdom Viridiplantae; phylum Streptophyta; class Magnoliopsida; order Malvales; family Malvaceae; genus Gossypium; species Gossypium hirsutum. Next base: position 64,656,532 of record NC_053432.1, on the reverse strand, counting down.
GAGATGTCGTGTCCTCACTTACTGGATGTGACATTTTATTACTTCGAGACGAGAAGGTCTTTAACATTCAAGTGTTTTTACAAAAAGAGGGATAGTATTTTAAAGTCTTTCAAGTTTTCAAATTTTCGACACTAAGACACCAATTAATCAATTAGGTACCAATTTTGGGCGTTACGAGAGTGCTAATCCTTCCTCATGCGTAATTGACTCCTGGACCCGTCTTTCTAAATTTCATGGACCAAAATCGTGGTTTAAATAAATCAAATCATTTATTAAAAACAACCACTTTTACGAGGTGACCCGATCACACCTCATCAAAAAGGATTGGTGGCGACTCCCGTTTTTTTTGTTTTCGTTTCCAATATAAAGTCGACCAGTTTTTTCAAAAAAAAAAAGGTTTCGACAGCTTGACGACTCCACTAGGGACCCAAATAAGAGAGTCAAGTCACAAGTTGATTAACTTTTATCTTTTTGTCAAAAATTAAAATTTTGGTTTTGATATACGATCTTTTCATTGCATTTCATCCGTTTTGTATTACGATCTTCATCATTTTATTCATATTTTCTTTCTTTGGTTTGAGCTTTTTTGTATATCCCTGCACATTGCATTGCATGACCGCACGGTTACACCCTTTTAAGTGGGAGTGAGAAACTATTCCTTCATGAGGTCTTCACCTCCGTGTAGGATAGTGGATCACTTTCGGGATACATTCGTACCTATGTCTTCGTGAGATTTTCATCTCCGTACAGCCATAGGGAAATGTATTCCCCTGAACTGAACTAGGTCTGTATGAGCCTATAATGGGTGAAGATCGATGAATCTGTTGGTTCAGGTACCTTTACTCTAGAACCGAGCCGCATATAGCAAACCATAGGAACCCGCCTTAGGTAGAGCTACATCAAACCCTAGCAGTTACCTGAGCAAGTGTTATATTTATTATTCTTTGTTTGTTTTAAATTCTGTATGAAATACTGACTTGCTTCGTTTTACTTTGATTGTATTTGCATGGAATTTTCATCACAAAAGGTGTTGATTCGCATTCGGTTGCTAAATAGATAACTTATCATGGAAAAGGGGTTTTTTGATAAAGTAGAAGACAATGCAGCTGTCAGAATATGGGCTGAGACAACACAGTAAGAGAAAGGTGATAGTCTTACCGAAGGGTACGTGTCAAAATTGTGGAATTTTACTCGGATCAGTGTAACCCAAAATAACCTTCAAGAGATGAAAGAAATTTGGATTCAGTGGGATGACGAGATCAAACAGCTATTCTACTGTCATTATAGTGATTTACCCTATCTGCTCGATATCAAGGTAGACGAGCACCTATTTCGAGCCCTCGCCCAGATTAGAATCCTGCTTACAATTGCTTTACTTTCGGGAAGGTAGATTTGGTACCCATTATAGAAGAGTACATTGCCTTGCTCCATTGCCCGAAGATTCAGGTTGACAGAATTTATTCCAGAGCCACAAACATCCCAGCATTCTCAAAAAGGTTGATGAACATCACAGGGATAAGCGAACAGTGGGTTACAACCCAGATCAAACAAAAAGGAGATTGTAAGTGCATTCCTTGGAGGAATTTGAGGGAATTAATATTAGCGCATCCCGATGTAAAGAAGAGGGTAGATGTCTTCGTTTTGAGCATTTATGGACTGGTTATCTTCCCCAAAGCTTTGAGGCATGTGGACGAGGCGGTTTTTGATCTTTTTGACAGACTTAGTAAATGGGCCACACCTGTACCCGCGATCTTGGCTGAAACTTTCAGATCATTAAATGCTTGTCGAAGAGCGGGTGAAGGGAGATTTATTAGATGTGCACAGCTCTTGCTATCTTGGTTTTACAGCCATTTTTGGAAAGTGGAAAAGGTCTCGTATCACATCTTCTCCGAAAACTACTCCCCACTGAAAGAGTTAGTGGCTACGCCGAGACGAGATGATATTATAGAGGAAAATTGGATGACGGTTCTTCAGAATTTTCAAGAGGAAGATGTTGAATAGAGAGCCCCGTGAATGGTTCCTAACAAAATATTATATCGATGTGGAGATTTCGATTGGGTTCCCTTGTTAGGAATATGGGAAGTCGTCGGGTATGCTTCTCTGCTTGCGTTAAGACAATACAGAGCCAGACAGTTCACACCACCAATATACGGGTTAGCTTAGTACGAGTTCGTATACATAGGGAATAATTACGAAAAAAAAGTTTGTGAGATATCGAATACCTGGAACTAGACTCGTAAAATGAAAAGGTTTGCAGCCAATCCTATGACTACTCCTGAGTATGACCGGTGGTGGGATCAGAGGATCAACGACAACATCCCTATGTCAGATCAAGAGAACACCTAATCAATGGAAGAACACTTGAAAGTGATCCCATATGAGCCAGAGATCATCAGATAAGATTTCAAGAGAAAGAGCCTGGAACCAGAAAAAAGAATCGAGCAATTGGAAAAAGAAAAAATGCAGCTAGGGTTAGATGTCGATGTCCAAAAACTAGAAGCTGAATGACTCAGAAAAGGGAAAAACAAGGCTGAAGAGGATTTGGACAGTTTGAAAATAGACTACAAGAAGCTGCGAAGGTCAATGAGAACCGCTGGGTTAGGAAAAAGTCTGAACAGTGGCTGCAGGAAGTTAAAGAAGAGAAAAGTAAAGCCAGCCAATAGGAAGAAAAATTTAGAGATGCTCAAAATCGAGAAGGTACTCTAAAAAAAGTTTGGTAGAAAGCCAAAACGAGAAGGAGGGATTAAAGATTCGGGTGTCAGAGTTAGAAAGGTCCTTGTATCAGTATCGTACTCGTAACTCTTTAATCGAGTTGAAAGCTAGTCAGAGCGGAATTGAAGAGTTACAATAGAAGATAGAAGAACTTAAAACAACGCTACAAAATCATGAACTCCAGATTGAACTCTTTGAGGTAAATAACGAGCGATGGAAGGAGCAACTCCATCAATCTCAAGATTAGGTCTGGAACAGGGATTACGTCATGGGCGAAGCTTTGACTCAAGTGCGAGAAGTGGCCGATCACTTACAAACATTAGCAGTCCAGGCCGATGTGCTAATTTTAAAATACGAGTCAGAATCGGACCGAGGCCGAGAGCTGGCTTGGCTTCTTAGGCAAGTTAAGGCCTTAAGTATCAAGGCCAAGCTATATATGTAACCTGTTTTATGTAAAGAAACTTGTTTTCTAGAAAAGTTACTCTAATGAAATCGAATCATAATCAATACCTTTTTACATTCATTGCATTCATGCATCCACATTGCATCATACCACTAAAACTCACAAAAAACCCTAAAAATCATGACAGCTACCCTGGAACATCATACGGTACAAGAGGAAAAACAAAAGCAATGGACCAAAGGTTAGAGAGATTGGAACAAATGCAAAAAGAGATGCAGGATCAATTACAAACACACATGCAAGAACAGCTGGCCAAAATCTATCAAGATATAAGAGACCAGATGCTGGAGTCCCAGAGAAGTATGACGGATCAATTGACACGGCTACTGGCGGGTGGATTAGAAAAAGGGAAAAGCCCCATGATCAATGCAAGAGAGGATAATGAAGATCCTATCTACCCTCCGGGTTTTGCCCCAACGAATGTTCATCGGTCACAATTAGGCCCCAGCCGTTTTAGGCTAGTGTTTCAGTGCCGATAACCTATCAAGCCGGCTCGGGCTCCAATCTGGGGGATAACCAGACAACCCTGTTGTTTTTGATCTTGATGAAGTGATAGAAACAGAAAGACAAGGGAGGAGGTCCCGAAAGAACTCAAAGAGCGGTGTAGATGGTTAGAAGAAAATTTTAAAGAAATAGAAAATGCTGACTATCGTGATGGAATCGATGCTAAGGAATTAAGTTTGGTTTCGGACTTGGTGCTTCCTCCCAAGTTCAAAACTCCAGAATTTGAAAAGTACAATGGGACTAGCTGTCCTGAAGCTCACATCACTATGTTCTGCAGACGAATGGCAGGCCATGTCAATAATGACCAACTATTGATTCACTGTTTCCAAGAAAGTTTGGTTGGAGCAGCTTCTAAATGGTACAACCAACTGAGTCTTACCCAGATCAATTCATGGAATGATCTAGCACAAGCTTTCATGAAGTAGTACAGTCATGTGGCAGACATAGCCCCTGATAGAATCACTTTACAGAACAAAGAGAAAAAGCATAATGAAAGCTTTAGGCAAGAGAGAGGTGACCACACAAGTCCAACCACCTCTGCTAGAATAGGAAACCACCATGCTCTTCATTAATGCCCTGAAAGCACCTTTCATTAATCACATGCTGGGTAGGTCAACCAAGAGTTTTTCAGACATAGTGATGTCTGGAGAAATGATAGAAAATACGATAAGGTGCGGGAAAATAGAGGCTGGAGAAAATGCCAAAAGGTCAGCACCGAGAAAGAAAGAGCATGAGGTAAATAATGTAAGCACATATTCGAAATCGATCACCGTAAGCCAACCAAGGTCGACAACCACAGGTCAGCAAGGCCCACTCAACCAAGAGCCCAACACAAAGCAAAGTAGGGGGAAACTCCAATTTACGCCTATCCCAATGACGTATAATGAGTTATATCAAAGTTTATTTGATGCACATGTCGTGTCCCCCTTCTTTCTAAAACCAATGCAACCCCCATATCCCAAATAGTATGACGTAAACGCCCAATGCGAATACCATGCGGGAGCTATAGGACACTCAATAGAAAACTGCACCACTTTCAAGAAATTGGTCGAAAGACTCATTAACATGGGCATCGTAAAATTCGATGATACATATAGTGCAGAGAATCTGTTACCTAACTATGGGGATAAGGGGATAAATGTGATAATTAAGAATTCGGGGAAAGAAATTAAGATGAATATAGCGGACGTGGATACCCCGCTGAAAGAAGTATGGAAGAAAATAGTGGAAAGAGGGTTGACAACACAGAATTCAAGGGACAGACCCCGAGAAGCAAGGAATTACTGTGAATTTCATAATCAAGAGGATCATGAAATTCAGAAATGCAGCGAATTCAGGGCTCTAGTACAAGGATTGAGGGATAATAAGGAGATAGAATTCTTCAAGTATGTCGAGAGCCCAGAAGGAGCAGATGTGTGTGCCTCAGAAGGAGGGTCGACAAAGAATATTTACAAAGTCAACCACCCAGTAGTTATCATATCACGTCCGAGAATTAATGAAGCTAGGGCACAAGTTGTACCGAAGGTCGTAATCCAGAAGCCCGTTACTTTTCCTTATAAAGATAGTAAAAGGGTACTGTGGAATTATAATTGTAATGTGACGATCCCGGGAGAGGAAATCCCTGCTAATGCATTAGAGGAAGGTCAAGACGTAGGTTTCTATATGCGCAGCGAAAGGCGTTATGATACCCCAAATGCAAAAGTTGGGGATGTTAAAGGAAAATCATTGGCGATTGAGCAAAAGAAAGATAAGCCGGCGGGACTTGAACCGAATGTTAATGAATCAGTGACGGAAAAAAAAGCCAATGAATTTTTAAAATTTTTAAAACACAGCGTGTATAGTGTCGTGGAACAGTTGCACAAATAGCCAGCTCGTATATCGGTACTAGCCTTACTCTTAAGCTTAGAAACATATCGTCACACATTGATGAAGGTGCTGAATGAAACTTATGTCGCTAATGATATTTCGGTAAACAAGCTGGACTGCCTAGTCAACAATATAAGTGCCGACAACTTCATATTCTTCAATGATGATGAAGTATCGCTAGGAGGCAGGGGATCGACTAAGGCTTTGCATATCACGACTGGCTGTAAGAGGTATACATTACCAAGGATATTGATTGACAACGGATTGGCCTTAAATATTCTACCATTATCTATGTTGAATAGACTGCCAGTAGATAGTTCTCACATGAAAATCTGCCAAAACGTAATGAGGGCATTCAATGGAACAGAAAGGAAGGTAATGGGCAGAATCGAAATACCCCTTCTAATGGGGCCGAGAACGTACGAGCTAGATTTTCTAGTCATGGACATCAAGCCTTTGTATAATTGCCTATTGAGGAGGCCATGGATACACTCAGCAGGGGCAGTCCCTTCATCGCTACACCAAAAATTGAAATTAGTAACCGAAGGTCGGTTGGTAACGATAAATGCTGAAAAAGACATTATCGCAGCGGTGACCAGTGACGCGCTATATCTAGAGGCAAACGATAAAGTAATTGAATGTTCCTTTCGCTCTTTAGAGTTTGTGAATGCGATATTTATCACTGAAGGAAATAGGATTCCAATGCCCAGGTTATCTAAGACTACAAGAATTGGCCTACGACTAACTGTTGGAAAAGGGTCCCTACCGGGAAGAGGACTCGGGAGATACCTCCAAGGAAGGATTAAGGCACCCATAATGAAGGACAAACAAGACTAATTCCACTTAAGATTTAAGCCAGATGAGAAACAAAGAAAGAAGGAACTAGAAAAGAAGCAAGAAAGAAGGAGAGCGCGATTGAGCAGGAATGAAATCGAATGGGAACCGATTATCTTTCCCTATATATCGAAGACTTCTGCGTCGGTAGGAGTCATTCACCCTGAGCAGATGACGTTAGGAAAAGAAATCATAGAAGGAATTTTAGGAAATTTGGACATCAACGCCACATACGAAGAAGGAATTGGAGTAGAAGATTTGTCAGGCATTCACCCTTATGAGCCGAGAAGTGTTCTGAATAATTGGACTACGAAGGAGATTCCTGTAGTCTTTAGAACTAACACAGAGTAATGTTCAAAACACACTTATTGCTCTAGGCCTAGGAGTAATAAGAGTCCCTTTTGTAAAATAGGCTTGTGTTCAAAATCGTTATTTCAATGAAATACATCCTTTTATCTTATTCTGTGCAGATATTTTTTCATTCTTTCATTCATAATCATACCATACATTTCATTATTCTTAGATTCTTTCATATCTTCCTTCATACCTACAATAGGTCTCCAGATATCAACGATATGAGCGACGATGCTATCAACTCAGAATTCCCTTTTGAGCGGGATATGTGTCTAGAGGGATCTCAGGACTTTGAAGATGACAGAGATTGTAATTTATCCCCTGACTTGTTAAGGATGGTAGAATAAGAGGAGAAACAAGTTTTACCTCACAAAGAGTTAGTAGAAAATGTGAACTTGGGAGATGAACAAGAAAAGAAAAAAGTAAATATCGGAGCTTGCATTACCAAAGACACCAAGCGAGACCTCATTGAGTTACTCCAAGAGTTCAAAGATGTATTTGCATGGTCATGTCAAGATATGCCTGGGCTAAGTACTGATATCATGGTACACCAGCTCCCCATAAAAGAAGAGTGCAAGCCAGATCAACAGAAGCTCCGAAGGATGAGGCCTGATGTTTTGTTGAAAATAAAAGAAGAGGTCAGGAAGCTAATATCGTCCCCGTCCCTAAAAAAGATGAAAAAGTACGGATATGTGTAGACTACAGGGATTTGAACAAAACCAGCCCGAAGGATAATTTTTCACTGCCTCATATCGACACCTTAGTAGACAACACAACAGGTTACTCACTGTTCTTCTTTATGGATGGTTTCTCAGGGTATAATCATATAAAGATGCATCCAAAAGACATGAATAAGACTACATTTGTAACTATGTGGGGAACCTTTTGCTATAAGGTGATGTCGTTTGGACTGAAAAATGTGGGAGCAACATATTAGAGAGCCATGGTAACCCTAATTCATAATATGATGCACAAAGAAATTGAAGTTTATGTCGACGACATGATCGCCAAATCCCAGACAGAAGAGGAGCATGTGCAAGTCTTAAGGAAATTATTTCTGAGATTGAGGAAATTCCAGCTGAAACTCAATCCAATAAAATGCACCTTCGGGGCCAGGTCATGAAAACTACTAGGATTCGTAGTCAGTGAAAAAGGGATTGAGATTGACCCAGATAAAGTCAAAGCCATACAAAAGTTACCTCCAACGCGTATTCAAAAAGAAGTTTGAGGATTCCTAGGAAGACTAAATTACATCGCTCGGTTCATCTCACAACTAACCGAGAAGTGTGATCCCATATTTCGTCTCCTTAAGAAACACAACCTGTAATAGCCCGATTTTGACCCAAATCGGAACAGTGGTTTCGGGACCACACATCCGAGTCTGAAAAATATTTTAATATTTTTTTTCTGTGTTTATTATGTGTGAATTTATATATGTGAAAGTTTCGTGAATTAATTTTATTGTTTGAGTGCTTAATTTGAGAATAGGGCTTAATCGAGTAAAATAAAAATTTAGTGGTTATTTTTAGAAAGGTCAAATAGTGGTTGTTCTTTTAATATGAAGGTTTCATGTTGCAATTTTGCCATTGAATTAATGAATGGACGGCACTATGTATATATTATATAGTTTTTATAGTAATTATAAAGGTTATAATAATAAATAATATATTATAAAGTTATTATAATAAAAAAAACAAACATAAGTTAAAAAGCCATTATCATTTCTTTTGTTTCTACTAACCGAATGTAAAAGAAAAGAAAAAGGAAAGAACAAGCTAAGGGTTCGGCCATTTTGAATTTTGATTAAGGTTAGTTCTTTGTTCGGTTTTTGATAATTTTTACGTTTTTGAGATCGTTGCTTTGTGTTCTTTAAAGCCCATGCTTCAATTTTGTGAATTGGTGATGATTTTGAAATTTGCCATTGATGTTAGCTTGATGTTTTTGTGGTTTGATGATGAAATATAAACTTTTGTTGATAGATTATTATGTTTAATTAAGTGATTTTTGATAAAAATGTGTATTAAGGATTAAATTGAGAAAAGTGTACAAATTCAAGGTTAAATGTGTGAATAAACTAAAAATATGGGCTGCTAGTAGTATGGGTAGAATTCGGCCTAACAAGGATTTAGTGAAATTTTGTGTATTTTATGTTATTTTGAAATAAGGACTAAATTGAGAAAAATGCAAAATGTTAGGGGCTAAAATGCAAATTTCCATTTATATGTTCTTGAATGAAAATTTAATGAAATGTTGAATAATTAAGTTAAATTTGATATTAATTAGATTGGAAAAAGTGGAAATCGGATTTGGATCGGGAAAATCGGAAGTTATCGATTAGTCGTTCCGGTCCGTTCGCGTTCGTACGAGGTAAGTTCATAAGTGAATAAATGCTGTTAAATTTGAATGTATATATGTTATATGTGCTGAATTTATCTTTAATAAATATATGTGCATATGCTGAATTGAATTTAGAGTTGGAGAACTAGTTACGAGCTTGAATCGATAGAATTACGACGTCCGAAAAGCCCCGTACGAACCATAGGAATAGTTAGGATACATATGTCATGACATAGGATTCCGATATATGTTATCGTGTAAGACCACGTCTGGGACGTTGGCATCGATTTGAGATTTATGTATAAGACCATGTCTGGGACATCGGCATCATATTTGATTTCGTGTAAGACCCTGTCTGGGACAGTGGCATCGATATTGATTACATGTAAGACCACGTCTGGGACGTTGGCATTGTACGATTTTTTTTTGAGCTATCCAAGTATCCTATTTGATTCTGAACGGTTCAACGGGGTATTCCGAGAAATAAATGAGTATATGAGTGTGCAGCCGAATCAGGTATGTTTATGATGAATATGAATTTGAGCAATGAAAGTAAGTATGATTATGATTATTCGTTATATAATTTATGTGAAAATGAGATGTGAATTGTTATGCTTATTCGGGCTTGGAAGTGTATAAAAAGAAATTGATATATTTTTTACGAATAAATTGTAATAAATGATCATGATTCGGTTGGTATGTAATGAAATTGTGGAAGCTTAATCCTACGAATGAGCTAATGGTAGATATATAAATTTGAAAAAAAAAACGGTTTATATGTCCATCCATAATTAACTCTAGTGAAGTTACCTAGTGTGGTCTTAAGAAATTGAGATTATGATGAATGTATATGTGGTTGAGATTTTTTAAATTCAGCTTAGTTAAATTGAATTATAAACATTATTGGAATGATTTATTTGCTTATGGCTTACTAAGCTTTCAAAGCTTACTCTGTGTGTTTTTCCTATGTTATAGAGTTTCGGAGACTTGCTCTGGTTGGAAGTCTTGGGAGATCTCATCACACTATCCCGTATTCATTTCGGTAAATAAACGCTTTGAGATTTGGTTATGTGGCATGTATAGGCTAGTTTTGATATATTTGATTTTTGAAATTTGTATATGTATATAGCCATGCGAAAATGGCTTGTTCATGATGCAAATGTTGGCAATTATTTTTGGGCATGTTATAAGCTTAATTGAGAGGTATGATTTATGGTAAATATGTTGTGATGTTGGTTATATGATTTGGCAATGAGAAGTGGTAAGTAGGGTATATATTCGGCTTATTAATTAACTTACTTTGGTGGCATGAAAAGTGGTATAATATGGTTTGGTAAAAGGGGTCATTTGAATATCTATAAATGACATATTGTTTTGATGTTAAGATATGAGATACTATGTTTATCTTATAGACTGGGTGATGGAGATGTTATGATTTATTGAGTTAAATTTGATAACCGAAAGGTTATTTTTTTTTTAAATTGTTGGACATTTGAGATATGAATACATATGCCTATTTAATGTTTGCTTGTAGTTTCGTTTTAAAAAGGTCAAATCATTGATTCAATGATGGTTATAAAATGTGTTATATATATAGGTAGTTATATGTTCGGCTATGGTATTTGACTATTTAGGCTCGATTTTTGAATGACAAAGAATGTATATGATCTAATTGATATGGAGGTTAATTGAATGATTGATTATTGAAAATATTAATTGGTTGTGTATATGAATTATAGGCATGATAATTCGCATGCGAATTAGGTATGGGGTTCATGTGTGTGGTTGAATATAACATGTTAGATATGCTATTTAGCTTGCAAATTAGATATTTTATGACTTGGCATTTGTATTCGAAAATGGTTAAATTTGATTTAGTAAAATGTACATAAGGTTATAATGTTTAAAATGTTATGATTTGGTAATTGAATTTAGAAATGACTTTTGGTTTTAGGGTGTTATGCACATGGTTGGATGATGTAAAAAAACTTAGTTGGTCATGTATAAAGTTACCTAACGTTTTATGTGCAAATGGTTATTAAACTGTGAGATATGGCTAAATTAGTTTAACAGGTGTATGTATAATTTTTATTAAATATTACGTTTGTTATTTAGTTTGGTTTTGATATTTGATGGCTTGGCTTGAAAGTTTTGAATTAGCAAACGTAATTGAAATGGTTAGATATTGAAATATAGTTCATATAAGAGAATGTTCGATAAGGCATGATATGTGTGGTTAGATGTGTGATTCGAATAAATGATTTTGACTTGTATGAATAAGAGGTTGGTTTATCAATTTATTTCGAAAAATTTTATAAGGGAGAATACATTACTGGGCCTATGATTTGTAAAGAATGTCTGTTTTGAACTGTGTTTTGTTTGGTAATACCTCGTAACCTTAGTTCGGCGACGGACACGGGTTAAGGGTGTTACATTTTATTGGTATCAGAGCTATGGTTTAGTCGGTTCTAGGACTAACATAGCTAATGTAAGTCTAGCTATACATGCCATATATAACTTGTGATAGTGTGATATCTCCCGACTCTGACGAAAATTGTTTTGGTGAGACAGATGTGTTTTTCCAACCGAGCTAATTCTGATAGTACAAAAGTAAATACTCAAATGTTTGAGTGAAAATGTGTTGATTATGAGTAGAAACTCATAAAGGTAAGGACCAAATTGTATGAAATGTTGTTATTGATAAATGTTGTACTTATATGAGCATATGAGATATGATATTTGAGTTACGATTGCTATCTGAAATGCTTTGATTGTGAGTTAGTGATTTGAATTGGTATATGAATAATGTGTTAAGAACAAAAGTGAATATAAGCAAGTGTTTAGTAAATGTTTGGAGAATGTGAAATTGTTAATAAATTGGCTATTTGTAATAGTATGTGTTATGTGCATTTATGTCCGAGTTAAATTTGAGGCTTTACTACCCTCACCCCTTATCAGTAAAATATTACAATGAAATCTGTAAGATTTGGATCGAATAAGCTCACAAGTGTGGAGTTACAGAGGTTTGTGTTTGAAAGATTACTAATGTGGTCAGATAAGAGAATGGGTCAGCAAATTGAGACAGTGCTATAAGAGATATTGAATCGTTTTAATGGCCATTCGTATTATGCAAAGTCGCTTTTAACGAAGAAGTGGAATTTGATGAAATAAAACTATTCAGGTTTGATATATATATAGAAAGGTATTAACTGAAAGTTCTTTGAAATTGATTTTTGTTATTGATGGGATAATATGGACTTAATGATGACAGAATTAGACAGTTGAATAATGTTTGAATGGTATTGATGGCTGAGTGCAGTGGTTATATTCGAACAGTTACTATGATTTCTTCTGAGCATTCTATGTGTACATTTATCCCCAGAAGTATATGTGACTGTTTAATTTTAGAAGGAATTCTTATCGTGTAAGAATATTAGTTAAACATACTAATAGACAAAAGCATCGTAGGTCTGTTTGGGTTATGTTCGACATTGCTCCGTCTTTCTCTAGTATTTATTCCATTGTGTGGATATGAAAGTCGACGGTAAAATCTGTATGAGGCTAATATTCTGTTTCTACTGGTTAATGTTCTGTTGAATATACGTGAAGATTATATTACTTCTGTTACTGTGGATCTCAATATTTATGAATGAGTTTGTTCTTTTTAGAAATTTTCTGGGATATCATCGGAATTGTTATCATTTTATATGGGCTGTAATTTCCAGATATCATGTGTAGCTTCATATGTTGAAATTCCGCTATCCTGGTTTTCTTATGATTCTATGTGATTTTCTATAAGAGATATCCATTTGACGGAAATGGTTATATCTATTATAATTTTTGTTTTGAAATATGGGAGTACTGCAGTACTGTTATCAGAGTTATAGAAGTTGTGTTTTTGAATTGGTTGCTGTTTAAACCATATTTGATTTTCTTCTGTGTTCAAATGCTTTATTAACAGCCAGGATAATATCTATTTATAGGGTTGAGACATCGTTCTCCTTAAGGCCCAATGATTTCTATTTGATAAAGGTGAATTCAGTATAATTCAGAACTTCGATGATTAAAAGGTGAGACAGCTTTATCATAAACTCTTTTCTAGTTCTCGTAAAAGGTTTGACATCGGCAAAAGTGAAAATGATAGAAGATCAAGATCAAATCTGGAAAATGATATATTTGGGGCTATCCTTTTAACGAGAAGAAAAGATTTCTTCGAAAGTCTGATTCAGCGGTTTAGTCTGATTTGAATTATTTGATTAAAAAGATAATTGGGTTATATGTGTTTGAATCTATCCACCAGACTGGAAATAAACTTTGAACGTACATATGTGAATTGAGGGATAGTTTGGAAGAAGAATTTGTATTATTGAAGATTTGATACAGAATTATATCTATCAAAACGATTCTATCTGGGAAATGTTGTAGTAAATTAAAGTTAGTTCGATTGTTGAAGTTTTCCTTTTTGCACGAAGATATTGTCAACCGAAACATCAGTACTCGTTCAGCCTAACTTGAATAAAAAGTTTACGATTCTCAGTAATGTGTCAATGAACGGTTTGAAGTGTGTTCTAATAGAAGAGTGTACAGAGATATCTTATGATTCCATATAGTTAAAGCTGTATGAAAAGAGTTATGTGTCATATTTGATGACTCAAAAAGATCTGAATTTAAGACAACGTCGATGCTTAGAGTTGTTAAAAGACTACGAGCTTGTACTTGACTATTATCTGGGAAAGGCTAATGTTGTTGCTGATGCTTTAAGTAAAAAAAAATCGTTGTTTTCTTTGCGAGTAATGAATGCGCATATGACTATGTCCAATGATGGTTCGATAATAGCTGAATTAAAAGCTAGACCGTTATTTGTTCAACAAATTTGTGATGCTCAGAAAGTTGATAATGATTTGTTAGCAAAATGAGCTCAATGTGAATCGAGTGGTGTAACAGAGTTTCGAGTTGATACCAATGATTGTTTGAGGTTTAGAAACTGAATATGTGTTCCGAAGAATTCAAAGTTGATTCATATGATTTTGAACGAAGCTTATAATAGTTGATTATCTGTTCACCCGGGTAGTACAAAAATATATAATGATCTGAAATAGCTTTATTGGTGGCATGGTATGAAACGAGATATTTCTGACTTTATTTCGAAATGTTTAGTTTGTCAACAAGTGAAAGTAGAGCATCAAGTACCTTCTAGGTTACTTTAGCCGATTATGATACCCGAGTGGAAATGGGATAGAGTTACAATGGATTTTGTATCTAGTTTACTGTTGACACGGAGTAAGAAAGATGCAATCTGGGTTATTGTGGATAGATTGACTAAATCAACACACTTTATTTCGGTTTGTACAGAATATTCACTTGATAAGCTGTCTGAATTATATGTTTCTCAGATTGTGAGATTGCATAGAGTACCTATTTCTATTGTTTCAGACAGAGACCCGAGGTTCACATCGTGATTTTGGAAGAAACTGCAAGATGTTTTAGGTATGAAACTACACTTTAGCACAGCTTTCCATCCGCAAATAGATGGTCAATCTGAACGAATCTTTCAGATACTTGAGGATATGTTGAGATGCTGCGTTCTCGAGTTTGAAGGTACGTAGGATCAATACTTACCTTTGATTGAATTTGCATATAATAATAGCTTTCAATCTAGTATCAAAATGGCACTTTACGAGGCTTTATACAGTCTTAAATGTTGTACACCATTGTATTAGACCGAGCTCAGAGAAAATAAGATACACGGGGTCGATTTGATTAAAGAGACTGAACAGAAAGTGAAAGTGATTCGTGATAGTCTGAAAATAGCATCGGATTGTCAGAAATCATATACAGACTTGAAAAGAAAGGATATAGAATTTCAGATCGAAGATAAAGTCTTTTTGAATGTGGAAGAAAATACTCAGATTTGGTCGTAAAGGCAAATTGAGTTCGCGATTCATTGGACCATATGAGATTATAGAGCATATCGGGTCGGTTGCTTATAGACTGTTGTTGCTACCTGAACTAGAAAAGATTCATAATGTATTCCATGTTTCGATGCTTCATAGATACTGATCCGATCCTTCGCATGTGATCAGTTTGACCGAGATTGAAATTAAGTCTAATATGTCATATGAAGAAGAACCGATTAGCATTCTGGCTCGTGAGGTTAAAGAATTACGAAATAAGAAAATTTCGTTAGCCAAAGTACTGTGGCATAAACACGGAGTTGGGGAAGCAACCTGAGAACCAGAGGATGCAATGAAAGAACGTTGCCCACACCTACTCACCTGTAAGATTTTCGAGGACGAAAATCCCTAAGTGGGGGAGAGTTGTAATAGCCCGATTTTGACCCAAATCGGAACAGTGGTTTCGGGACCACACATCCGAGTCTGAAAAATATTTTAATATTTTTTTTCTGTGTTTATTATGTGTGAATTTATATATGTGAAAGTTTCGTGAATTAATTTTATTGTTTGAGTGCTTAATTTGAGAATAGGGCTTAATCGAGTAAAATAAAAATTTAGTGGTTATTTTTAGAAAGGCCAAATAGTGGTTGTTCTTTTAATATGAAGGTTTCATGTTGCAATTTTGCCATTGAATTAATGAATGGACGGCACTATGTATATATTATATAGTTTTTATAGTAATTATAAAGGTTATAATAATAAATAATATATTATAAAGTTATTATAATAAAAAAAACAAACATAAGTTAAAAAGCCATTATCATTTCTTTTGTTTCTACTAACCGAATGTAAAAGAAAAGAAAAAGGAAAGAACAAGCTAAGGGTTCGGCCATTTTGAATTTTGATTAAGGTTAGTTCTTTGTTCGGTTTTTGATAATTTTTACGTTTTTGAGATCGTTGCTTTGTGTTCTTTAAAGCCCATGCTTCAATTTTGTGAATTGGTGATGATTTTGAAATTTGCCATTGATGTTAGCTTGATGTTTTTGTGGTTTGATGATGAAATATAAACTTTTGTTGATAGATTATTATGTTTAATTAAGTGATTTTTGATAAAAATGTGTATTAAGGATTAAATTGAGAAAAGTGTACAAATTCAAGGTTAAATGTGTGAATAAACTAAAAATATGGGCTGCTAGTAGTATGGGTAGAATTCGGCCTAACAAGGATTTAGTGAAATTTTGTGTATTTTATGTTATTTTGAAATAAGGACTAAATTGAGAAAAATGCAAAATGTTAGGGGCTAAAATGCAAATTTCCATTTATATGTTCTTGAATGAAAATTTAATGAAATGTTGAATAATTAAGTTAAATTTGATATTAATTAGATTGGAAAAAGTGGAAATCGGATTTGGATCGGGAAAATCGGAAGTTATCGATTAGTCGTTCCGGTCCATTCGCGTTCGTACGAGGTAAGTTCATAAGTGAATAAATGCTGTTAAATTTGAATGTATATATGTTATATGTGCTGAATTTATCTTTAATAAATATATGTGCATATGCTGAATTGAATTTAGAGTTGGAGAACTAGTTACGAGCTTGAATCGATAGAATTACGACGTCCGAAAAGCCCCGTACGAACCATAGGAATAGTTAGGATACATATGTCATGACATAGGATTCCGATATATGTTATCGTGTAAGACCACGTCTGGGACGTTGGCATCGATTTGAGATTTATGTATAAGACCATGTCTGGGACATCGGCATCATATTTGATTTCGTGTAAGACCCTGTCTGGGACAGTGGCATCGATATTGATTACATGTAAGACCACGTCTGGGACGTTGGCATTGTACGATTTTTTTTTGAGCTATCCAAGTATCCTATTTGATTCTGAACGGTTCAACGGGGTATTCCGAGAAATAAATGAGTATATGAGTGTGCAGCCGAATCAGGTATGTTTATGATGAATATGAATTTGAGCAATGAAAGTAAGTATGATTATGATTATTTGTTATATAATTTATGTGAAAATGAGATGTGAATTGTTATGCTTATTCGGGCTTGGAAGTGTATAAAAAGAAATTGATATATTTTTTTACGAATAAATTGTAATAAATGATCATGATTCGGTTGGTATGTAATGAAATTGTGGAAGCTTAATCCTACGAATGAGCTAATGGTAGATATATAAATTTGAAAAAAAAAACGGTTTATATGTCCATCCATAATTAACTCTAGTAAAGTTACCTAGTGTGGTCTTAAGAAATTGAGATTATGATGAATGTATATGTGGTTGAGATTTTTTAAATTCAGCTTAGTTAAATTGAATTATAAACATTATTGGAATGATTTATTTGCTTATGGCTTACTAAGCTTTCAAAGCTTACTCTGTGTGTTTTTCCTATGTTATAGAGTTTCGGAGACTTGCTCTGGTTGGAAGTCTTGGGAGATCTCATCACACTATCCCGTATTCATTTCGGTAAATAAACGCTTTGAGATTTGGTTATGTGGCATGTATAGGCTAGTTTTGATATATTTGATTTTTGAAATTTGTATATGTATATAGCCATGCGAAAATGGCTTGTTCATGATGCAAATGTTGGCAATTATTTTTGGTCATGTTATAAGCTTAATTGAGAGGTATGATTTATGGTAAATATGTTGTGATGTTGGTTATATGATTTGGCAATGAGAAGTGGTAAGTAGGGTATATATTCGGCTTATTAATTAACTTACTTTGGTGGCATGAAAAGTGGTATAATATGGTTTGGTAAAAGGGGTCATTTGAATATCTATAAATGACATATTGTTTTGATGTTAAGATATGAGATACTATGTTTATCTTATAGACTGGGTGATGGAGATGTTATGATTTATTGAGTTAAATTTGATAACCGAAAGGTTATTTTTTTTTAAATTGTTGGACATTTGAGATATGAATACATATGCCTATTTAATGTTTGCTTGTAGTTTCGTTTTAAAAAGGTCAAATAATTGATTCAATGATGGTTATAAAATGTGTTATATATATAGGTAGTTATATGTTCGGCTATGGTATTTGACTATTTAGGCTCGATTTTTGAATGACAAAGAATGTATATGATCTAATTGATATGGAGGTTAATTGAATGATTGATTATTGAAAATATTAATTGGTTGTGTATATGAATTATAGGCATGATAATTCGCATGCGAATTAGGTATGGGGTTCATGTGTGTGGTTGAATATAACATGTTAGATATGCTATTTAGCTTGCAAATTAGATATTTATGACTTGGCATTTGTATTCGAAAATGGTTAAATTTGATTTAGTAAAATGTACATAAGGTTATAATGTTTAAAATGCTATGATTTGGTAATTGAATTTAGAAATGACTTTTGGTTTTAGGGTGTTATGCACATGGTTGGATGATGTAAAAAAAAACTTAGTTGGTCATGTATAAAGTTACCTAACGTTTTATGTGCAAATGGTTATTAAACTGTGAGATATGGCTAAATTAGTTTAACAGGTGTATGTATAATTTTTATTAAATATTACGTTTGTTATTTAGTTTGGTTTTGATATTTGATGGCTTGGCTTGAAAGTTTTGAATTAGCAAACGTAATTGAAATGGTTAGATATTGAAATATAGTTCATATAAGAGAATGTTCGATAAGGCATGATATGTGTGGTTAGATATGTGATTCGAATAAATGATTTTGACTTGTATGAATAAGAGGTTGGTTTATCAATTTATTTCGAAAAATTTTATAAGGGAGAATACATTACTGGGCCTATGATTTGTAAAGAATGTCTGTTTTGAACTGTGTTTTGTTTGGTAATACCTCGTAACCTTAGTTCGGCGACGGACACGGGTTAGGGGTGTTACACAACCCTGGTGTTTAAGACGAAGAATGCCAGATGACTTTTGACAAGGTTAATCAATATTTGTCTAATGCCCCAGTGTTGACACTACCTAGTCCAAATAAGCCGTTAATACTGTACTTAGCAGTATTTGAAAATTCTATGGGATGTGTGCTAGGATAACAAGATGAGTCTGGAAGGAAAGAAAAAGGGATATATTACCTCAGTAAGAAGTTCACTGAGTGTGAAACGAGATACTCGCCAATTGAAAAGTTGTGTTGTGCCCTAATCTGGACAACCCGAAGACAGAGACAATACATGTTGTACCACACAACTTGGCTGATTTCTAAAATGGATCCTCTGAAGTACTTGATGGAGTCGACTGCTTTGAATGGGAGAATGGCCCGATGAAAAATTCTACTTTCCAAATTCGATATAGTCTATGTGAACCAAAAAGCTATAAAATGGAGTGCAATAGCAGATTTTCTAGCTAGTAGAGCTCTAGAAGACTACGAGCCTTTAAAATTTGATTTCCCAAATTAAGATCTAATGTACGTGGTAACTACTGAAGAAGACCCTCAAGAAGGTCATCCTTGAAAGCTAAACTTTGACGGAGCATCAAATGCTGTTGGTAACGGAATCGGGCCAATCCTGATATCCCCAAACGAAGATCATTATCCCTTCACTAGTAAATTGGATTTCGACTGCACGAACAATATGGTAGAATACGAAGCATGTATCATGAGAATTCACGCAGCCATAGAATGTAAAATTAAAGTGTTAGAGGTATATGGAGATTTTGCACTAACGATTTATCAACTCAAAGGCGAGTGGGAGACGAGAGACCCCAAGTTGATCAATTATCGGAGTTTGATCCTTGAATTAATTAAAGAGTTTGATAATATTGTCTTCTACTACCTCTCGCAAAAAAAATCAGATTGCTGACGCCCTAACAACTTTAGCTTCCATGATCAGGGTGAACAAACAAGAGGATGTGAAACCGATCCAAATGAGTATTTACGAGGCTCCGGCTCATTGTTATAACATCAAAGAAGAAAAAGAAAAGGATGATCATCCTTGGTACCACGATATACTACGATATGTGAAGAATCATGAGTACTCTGACCAAGCTACTGAGAATGACAAAAGGACGTTGAGAAGATTGGCCAGTGATTACGTCTTAAATGGGGAGATCCTATACAAAAGTGGGAATGATCAAGTGCTATTAAGATGTGTAGATGTTATAAAGGCTAATAAGATCTTGGAAGAAGTCCATGGGGGCGTCTGCGAGACACACGCTAATGGCTTTACAATGGCCAGGAAAATTATGAGGCTTGGTTATTATTGGTCCACCATGAAAGGAGACTGTATTAACTACGCCAAAAGATGTCATAAGTGCCAAATCTATGGAGACAAGATTCATGTGCCTCATTCACCTCTGCATGTTATGACTTCTTCATTGCCTTTCTCGATGTGGGGCATAGATGTGATTGGACCAATTTCGCCAAAAGCTTCAAATGGGCATCGATTCATTTTTGTGGTCATTGATTACTTCACTAAGTGGGTAGAGGCTGCTTCATACGCCAACGTTACAAAATCGGCAGTTAGTAAGTTCTTGAAAAAAGAAATCATCTGTCGATATGGAATGCCAGAAAAGATCGTATCTGACAATGCATTGAATTTGAACAACAGTACGATAGCAGATGTCTGCAGTCAGTTCAAGATCAGACACCATAACTCGTCACCGTATCACTCAAAAATGAATGGTGCAGTTGAGGCAGCCAATAAGAACATTAAGAAAATTGTGGGGAAGATGACTGAAACTTATAAAGATTGGCATGAAAAGTTGTCATTCGCTCTTTATGCTTATCAAACATCTATCAAAACCTCTACCGAGGCAACGCCTTTCTCATTGGTTTATGGAATGGAGGTGGTCTTACCTATTGAGGTCGAAATTCCTTCCCTCAAAGTTTTGGCAGAAGTAAAGTTGGATGAAGCAGAATGGATCCAGTCCCGATACGATCAATTGAATTTGATTGAAGAAAAAAGGCTAAGGGCTATCCGTCATCGTCAAATGTACCAAAAACAGATGATGCGAGCTTACAACAAAAAGGTTCGTCCTAGAGAATTCCACGAAGAAGACCTACTGTTAAAAAAGATCCTGCCTATACAAAAGGATTTCAGAGAAAAATGGATGCCGAATTGTGAAGGACCTTATGTGGTAAAGAAGGCCTTTTCTGGAGGAGCATTGATATTAACCGAAATGGATAGTAAAACTTTACCCAATCCTATGAATTCAGATTCGGTTACAAAATACTTCGCCTAAAAAAAAGAGAGGCCAAGATGAAAACTCACAAAGGGCACCTTGAGACCAAAGGGATTTTGAATTGAAAACCCGTAAGGGCGATTCAAACTTTGACCAAAGGTGGGGCATGCGGTACTCTTGTGATATCTGAATTAGAAAGGAGGAGAGATGTTACATCTTGGGGCATCAATAAGAATACTCTAGGTCCTCTAAACACATATTGGGCTCAAAAAGGGGGTCCTCAAGAATTTCGTACAGAGAAGCTCATGTTGCAATATCTGGGGCACCTATTTTCCCTTTTATTCATTTTGTATTCCAGCAATGTTTGCTTTCTGTGATTAATCTATTCCTTTCAAATTTTTTTCTGATAAATTTTAGTTCTGTCCATTGTTACGATCTTTCTCAAGCATTCTGCATTGAAATAACGATTAATGGACTAATGAAACTTTCGCAAAAGGAGTTCTGCATATTACTTTGAAAGTTTCTAAATAGTACAGGAACCTGAAATAGGACATTATTTAGAACTAATCAAACCTAAGGATTGGAAATATTTAAGAAATAAAAGTTTAAATTGTGACTACCTTTTCGGGTTTTCTGTCCAAGATCTAAGCTGAACAAGAAGACAGGATATTGTTTCAGTGATAGAACCTTGATGAACAAAGAGCAATTGCGACCCAATATTAAAAAGGACCGTTCTCATGACATTTTACATTGCATGCAAATATCATTTATACACACCTAGTTAGGAGTATTCTGATTCATTTTGATCATAGCATCCTAATTATTTGGCATAAGCATAGATACATGGAACCGATTCTATAGGTCATGTCCCTAGATCGGTGAATTCATAAGCCTTAACCCTCTGAGTAGTAGGGTAACAGGTTAGAAATTTACAGATCTTATCACCCTAAGCAGTAAGGGAATAGAGCGAAGATGATAAGCCTTAACCCCCTGAGCAGTAGGGTAACATGCTAAAGATTATAGATCTTGTCTCCCTAAGCAGTAGCGGAGCAGATCGAAGATGATAAGCCTTAACCCCCTAAGCAGTAGGGTAACAGGCTGAAGATTATAGATCTTGTCTCCCTAAGCAGTAGTGGAGCAGATCGAAGACGATGGGCATTAACCCCATAAGCAGTAGGGTAACAAGCTGAATTTACAGATCTTACCACCCTAAGCAGTAGAGGAATAGATCGAAGATGATAAGACTTAACCCCCTAAGCAGTAAGGTAACAGGCTGAAGATTATAGACCTTGTCTCCCTAAGCAGTAGTGGAGCAGATCGAAGACGATGGGCCTTAACCCCCTAAGCAGTAGGGTAACAGGCTGAATTTATAGATCTTATCACCCTAAGCAGTAGGGGAATAGATCGAAGATGATAAGCCTTAACCCCCTAAGCAGTAGGGTAACAGGCTGAAGATTATAGATCTTGTCTCCCTAAGCAGTAGTGGAGCAGATCAAAGACAGTGAGCCTTAACCCCCTAATCAATAGGGAAAGAGGTTGGGGATTACAGATCTTATCTCTCTAAGCAGTAGTGGAGCATATCGAAGTTACAGACCTTATCTCCCTAAAGTCATAGTGGAACAGGTTGAAGTTACAACTCTTATCTCCCTGAAGTTGCAGTAGGAATAGACCGAAGACAATAAATCCCATCCCCCTGAAGTAACAGTGGAGCAGATTGAAGTTGAAGATCTTATCTCCATAAAGTACAATGGATTGGAACGAGGCAACCTGAAGAAGAGGAGCGCTAAACAAGTCAAGACTCAATAAGACCGGGCAAAATTGGCTCTTCTTTATATCTTTTCTCTATTCTCGTTACATGACAACAAGTAAAGAGGGGCAGCTGTAGAAGGCCCAAATTACCCAAGCCTATTTTACAAACCTAAACTAACTAAAACAAACCCAAATGGCCCAATAAAAAAAACTAAGCCTAAAATAACCCTAGCCCAAACAGAAAACAAAAAAAAGGAAGAATCAGATCTTTCAAACCCTAGGTGCGGCATTCGGCCAACTGCTCTCTGTCCCATCGCCCATACCACCTACTTCACCTCCACTGTGCCACCGCTCAAGTTACACCTGCAAGAATTAAAAAGAAATGACAAGTAGTTGAACAAAAATACTTTGTAAACAGCTATATAAAGCCTTTTAATCTTTGTCGAAACCACCCTTTGTGAAAATTTAAAAATTTAAATTTAATGGAAAATGGGGAATCGACTTTTGAAAAACTGAAATATGGAGTCACCACCGATCTTTGGTTTTGGTGTGATCGGGTCACCTAAGAATTTGGTTATTTCAATAAAACATTTTGGTTTACTAAAATAACGATCCTGGTCTATAAAAATATGAGAGAACGGGCTAGGGAGTCGGTTACATATGAGGAAGGATTAGCACCCTTACTACGCCCAAAATTGGTACTAAATTGATTAGATACTATCCTTATGTCTAAAATAAAAAATGTTTTTGAAATGTGGTTCTTTTTTAAAAACATTTGAGTAACCCGAGTTGGTTGCCAAAATCTTCTTGTTTCGACGTCCGAAAGTTTATAACTTGAAAATTACAAAAGGATGCCCAACTATTTGGTCCAACAAAAAACCGAAACCAGCACAGTAGGGCACGATTCCTCGAATTTCCAAACATTGAACATTGCCTTACCTTAGGAAATACGAGTGAAATTCTAAAGAGATATTCGATTATTTTGAACAAACGGGAAATTGCAACCCAGCACGATAGGGTACTATTCCCCGAATTGTCAAACATCGAACATTTCTTTCGTTTTAAAGGGTTTTTAGAAAATTTGAATGAAATTCCGAAGGGATCTTCGATCGTTTAGAACAAATGAAAAAGCGCAACCCAGCACGATAGGGCACGATTCTCAAATCGCCAAACCTCTAACATCCTTTGTTTTAAAAGGTTTTTAACCAACATGAGTGAAAACCTAAAGGAATATTCGATTGTTTTGAGCAAACGAGAAATCACAACCCAGCGCGATAGGGCATGATTCTCGAATTGTCAAACACTGAATATTGCCTTCGTTTTAACGGATTTTTAGAAGACATGAATGAAATTTTGAAGGGATATTTGATTACTTTAAGCAAACGAGAAATTGCAACCCAGCACGTTAGGGCACGATTCCATGCATTGCCAAATATCATATATCACTTTCGCTTAAGGGATTTTTAAAAGACATGGGCAAAATTCAAAAGGGACCTTCGATTACTTTGAGCAAACGAGAAATTGCAACCCAACACGTTAGGGCACGATTCCACGAATTACCAAGTATCGAATATCGCCTTCGTTTTAAAGAATTCTTAATAGTTGTGAAACTAGTTTAAAACGCATCAAATTGATTTGAAATAAGACGAAATTAATCATAAAATTTGGATTTTATAAAACCACATTTCAAAAATCAAGTGGAAAACGATGAATGGGGTAATATGTGTACGCATAAAAATACGATAATGGAAAAATGAAGATAATACAATTTATTTAATCAACTACAAGAACTTAAATGACTAAGCATAACTAGTTTGGAAATGTAACTGAATTTCAACCATGCATGGAGAATAATTAACATGACAATATGAAACAATGAATAAAATATGCAACGACAATACGCATGACATGATATGATATGACTACTATTAGATACACAAAACAGAATGCAAATTAAAGACGTAATAAGGTATAAAATTATTTTATGGACGACGAATAAATGGGCACATGAAATGTAGGTTGACAAATTTGTAAATATATAAAAAAGAACTAAGGCTAGATATATAGTTTCTTGAAATAGACATTATAGAATGAAAGTTTGAATCGACTTGCATGTAAATTATTTTAAACACAAGTACATTTAAAAACTTGATACTACATGATGATTTAAATAATATATAATATAAAAGAATAATAATGAAGATATATGACAAGACATAACACACAAAATAAATGCATAAAACATATGCACATGTAAGTTTATTGTAAAAAAAAACGTGAAATTAATAACAAGATATATATATTTCTTAAAATAGTCTAAAAATTATGCATAGTCTTATATCAAAACGTTTAAAATAATAGACTATATGTAAACAAAAGCAATATAATGTAACGATATACTCAAACAATACGAATTTTATAATTACAAAAAGAAACAATGACATTTCCAAAATTATTTCATATATATATAGAGAGAGAAAATACTTGATAAATCACAAAGCAAAAAGTGTTTTAAATAAAAAAACTATTAAAGCAATAAGTGTATTAATATATATACATATAGGTGTAAAAAAACAAATGCATGTAAAATAACATAGATGTGATAATATATATAGGGCTAGATTAGTCTTATTATCTATTCTATACATAATAGATTTAAAAAAACATGCTTATATATAAGGAGAACTACATGTATAAAATACATGGATTTAGTAACATATATATAAAAATTAAGAAATGAGTATCAATAAATATGTACATATGTATGATAATAATTTAAGAGATATATTACGTTGGACTACATAATAAAATATAAGAATAAACTTTAAAAAAATCATATGTATAAAAAATATAAGGTTAATAATAATATATATGAAATAAAGAAAAAAATAACTTTAATATAAAGTATATATGTATATACAGTAGTGCATGTGAGAAACATTATAAAAGGGATTAAAAAAACGAAATCAAATCATTAAAATATATAAAGAACAATAAGTAAACAAGGATAAAAACAATTGAATGCATCTAAAAAATTGATAATAAGCCATAAAATGAATAAATAAAGAGAAGGGACTTAATTAAAAGGGAATTAAAATAAGGGGGACAAAGTATAAATGGAAACAAATGCCAAAATGAAAAAAGGGGAAGCATGTAACAAGTGCGAATGCGCAGGGACTAAATGTGAAAATGATCCAGACCCTCAAGACGCAATACTGTACTGCGGACTAAAGTGCAAACACATGCAAATTAATGAGCTAATTTAAGAAAACAAAACGGAACAGCCAAGGCGTGATTGAATATACACGCAAAAAAAAGAGGACTCAGCTCACAAATAACCCATTTGCTGCGTATAGGCACGGGTTCGGGTCCTGGAGCGGGTCGACGCGCGGACCCTCCCCCCTTGAAATGGCGCCGTTTCGTCTTTTTCTTAAGATTTAAAGAAAATGAATGGCATTTTGCCATTTTTCCCAGTTGCAGGCCAAATACCCAATCATTAGGTTTTCAGCGCCGCAACTTTCATCCCCTAGGGCCGACTCTTGGGTTTCACTAGCACATAATGTGCCTCCGCCACCGCCGAGACCCAAAGCCCCCTTTTTTGGTTCCGTTTCCAAGCCCGAGGGACCCCAACGACGGAATCGAAGATGTAATTAGGTAAACTCTTCCCTTTTCTTATTTTCTTCTGCTAAAACACATACAAACCTCGAAGAAAAGGATCTATTCGAAAAAAAAGGAAAATGGAACCCGAAATCACCTCTCGAAAATTCCGGCTTGATTTTTTTGTATTTTGTATCTCCGTGTGCTTAATATGCGTTCGTTTGTACTACTCGTGTCCAAAAAAAAGAGAGATTTACAGTCGAAAATCATCGACTTTATAGCTGAATAATCAAAAAATAAAGAAAAATACAATTTTTTCTTTGCTTTCGTATTGGCTACTGCTCTGTTTGTCTTCTTGCAGGTACGGGTGTGCGTTGGTGTGTGTACGGGGGCATGGCGTGGCTGCTGAAACGTTGGGGCGTACGGAGGCATAGAGCTACTGTCCGGTTACTGTTGCGGCATAGGAGAAAGGGGATGACTTAGGGTTTGCCGAAACTTGGCTCAATTTTCGGGCCGGTTGGGCCTGTTCCAGTTATTTGGCCTTTGTATTTGGGCTATGGAATATTGTAACGATTTGGACTGTAATAGGACATTAAATTTTTATTTGGGTTTTGTACTTATTTTTTTTGTTTATATTGTTTTTTTTTTGTTTTGTGTTTGCAATGGGTCGGGCAAATTGGCCTGCTTACAGCTGCCCCTCTTTGCTCATTGTCGTGTAATGAGAATAGAGCAAAGACTTCAAAAAGGGCCAATTTTGCCCGGTTTCACTGAATCATGACTTTTTCGTTGCTTCTTTTCTTCAAGTAACTTCAATATGTCCCACTGCAACTTCAGGGAGACCCGGTTCACATGTTTTTATCCTGCTCTACTGCAACTTCAGAGAGATAAGGATTATGACTTCGATTTTGCTCCACTGCAACTTCAGGGAGACAAGATCTTGTAATCTTTGGCCTGTTGCCCTGCTACTTAGGGGGTTAAGGCTCGTTTTCTTCGATCTGCTCCACTGGAGACGAGATCTGCAATCTTCAGCCTACTCCGCTACAACTTTAGAGAGCTAGGTTGGTGGTGCAAGTCTGCTTCACTGCAACTTCAAGGAGTCAAGATTTGTCGTCGCCGATCCGCTCCACTGCAACTTCAGGGAAACGAGATCTACAATCCTCAGCCTACTCCACTATAGCTTTAGGGAGCTAGGTTGGTAGCTTAAATCTGCTTCACTGCAACTTCAGGAAGACTAAATTCACCGTCTTTGATCTGCTCCACTGCAACTTCAGGGAAACAAGATCTGTAGGATTCGCCAATGTCACTACACTGTCTTCTAAAGACATGATTTGTAGAATTGGTTTCCTGTATCTGTGTATGTCAAATAATTAGGATGTCATGATCGATATTAATCAAATGTCCCTAACTAGATGTGGTGTTTATGTCAAATAATTAGAATGTTATGATCAAAATGAATCAAGTGCTCCAACTAAATGAATGATTATGAATGTAGAAATGTCATGAGAGTAATTCTTTTTTAAACGCTTAAGGTATCATTGCTCATAGTTCGTCCGGGTTCTATCATTGATGTGCTATCACGTCTTCTTGCTTAGTCGTTATCTTCAATAGAAAATTTGAAGAAATGGTCACAATTAGGACTATTATTTTTTGAATGTTTCCAACTTTTGAACCTGGTTAGTCCTGACTAGTGGCCCTATTTTAGGTCCTTATACTATTTAGAGACTTTCCAGAGTAATATGCATAACATCTTTTGTGTGAATATTACATGCCCAAAAATTACGATTTCAACAAAAATGTTCAAAAGAGATTATCATAATGGACAAAATGGAATTTTATTGAGTAAAACTCGAAGTGAATACATTAAACAGGATAGCAAATCTGTTTAGGCACAAAAATAAAATGAGAAAAGAGGTGCCCCAGATATCGCAGCACGAGTTCCACAATTCTGATTTCTCAAAGACTCTTTCGAACTAAATGTGTGTTCAGGAGATCCCTCGTATTTTGTTGATATTCCAAGATGTACTATTCTTCTCTCTTGTTAATTTTGGGAGGACAAGACTACCGCATGCCCTATGCTCAAAATTTGAGCTGCCCATTTTTTCGGGTTTTCAACTCCAAACTCCCTTTGATCTCAAAGTGCCCTTTGCGGGTTTTCACTTTGGCCTCTCCATCTTCTTCTTCTTCTTTTTCTTCTTCTTCTTCTTCTTCTTCTTCTTCTTTTTTAGATTTCAGAGCGCCCTTTGTGGGTTTTCACTCTGGCCTCTCTTTCTTCAGGTAAAATACTTCTTGGCCGAATCCGAGTTTACAGGATTGGGCAAGTTTCTACCATCCATTTCGGCTAGAATCAATGCTCCTCCGGAGAAAGCTTTCTTCACCATGTAAGGCCCCTCCCAATTAGGCATCCATTTTCCTCGAAAATCCTTCTGTGTAGGAAGGATCTTTTTCAAAACTAGGTCTCCATCGTGGAATTCTCTATGACGAACCTTTTTTTCATATGCCCGCATCATTCATTTTTGGTACATCTGACCATGAAAAATAGCTCTTAGCCTCTTTTCTTCAATCAAGTTCAATTGATCATATCGAGACTGGATCCATTCTGCTTCATCCAACTTTATCTGCGACAACACTCAAAGGGACGGGATCTCGACTTCAATCGGCAAAACCACCTCCATTCCGTAGACCAAAAAGAAATGTGTTGCCCCAGTTGAGGTTCTGACTGATGTTCGATAAGCAAATAGGGCAAATGGTAACTTCTCATGCCAGTCTCTGTAGGTTTCGGTCATCTTCCCCATAATCTTCTTGATGTTTTTATTGGCCGCTTCTACTGCTTCATTCATTTTCGAGCGGTATGGTGACGAGTTGTGGTGTCTGATCTTAAATTGACTGCAGACTTCCGCTATCGTACTATTGTTCAGGTTTAATGCATTGTCAGATATGATCCTGTCCGACATTCCATATCGACATATGATCTCCTTTTTCAAAAATTTGCTCACTGCCACTTTGTAACACTAGCATACGAAGCGGCTTCTACCCATTTGGTGAAGTAGTCGATAACCACGAAGATGAACCGATGCCCATTGGAAGCCTTAAGTGATATCGATCCAATCACATCCATACCCCACATAGAGAAAGGCCATGGAGAAGTCATGGCATGCAGCGGTGAAAGAGGCACGTGAATTTTGTCTCCATAAATTTGGCATTTATGACATCTCTTGGCGTAATTGACACAGTCTCCTTCCATAGTGGACCAATAATACCCGAATCTCATAATTTGCCTGGCCATTATAATGCCATTAGCATGTGTCCCGCAGACGCCTTCATGGACTTCTTCCTAGATTTTCTTAGCCTCTACAGCGTCTACGTATCTTAGAAACACTTGATCTTTCCTTCTTTTGTATAGGATCTCCCCATCTAAGACATAGTCGATGACCAACCTTCTTAGCATCCTTTTGTCATTCTCGCTTGCCTGGTCCAGGTATCCACGATTCTTCACGTATTGCAGTATATCGTGATACCAAGGGTCGTCATCTTTTTCTTCATCTTCTTCAATATTGTAACAGTGGGCCGGAGTTTCATAAATGCTCATCCGGATGGGTTTGACATCTTCTTGTTTGTTCACCTTGATCATGGAGGCTAAGGTAGCCAAAGCATCGGCTATCTGATTTTCCTCCCGTGGAAGGTAGTAGAAAGTAATGTCATCGAACTCTTTAATCAATTCATGGATCATCTTTTGATATTCGATCAACTTGGGGTCTCTGGTCTCCCATTCTCCCTTGAGTTGATAAATCACTAGCGCAGAATCCCCATACACCTCTAGCACTTTAATCTTGCGTTCTATGGCCGCGCGGATACCCATGATGCACGCTTCGTATTCCGCCATGTTATTCGTACAATCAAAATTCAATTTACTAGTGAATGGATAATGATCTCCGTTTGGGGATACCAAGACTGCCCCGATTCCATTACCCACAGCATTTGATGCCCCATCGAAGTTTAGTTTCCAGGGAAGTTATTCCGGATCACTTTCTTCAGCGGCCGTAACACACATCAGGTCTTCATTCGGGAAATTGAAGTTCAAAGACTCGTAGTCTTCCCAAGCTCTACTGGCCAGGAAATCTGCTATTGCACTCCCTTTTACTGTTTTCTGGTTCACATAAACTATGTCGAATTCAGAGAGCAGAATCTGCCATCTGGCCATCCTTCCATTCAAAGCTGTTGACTCCATCATGTACTTTAAAGGGTCCAGTTTCGAGATGAGCCAAGTAGTATGATACAACATGTACTGCCTCAGCTTTCGGGTTGTCCAAATTAGGGCACAACACAACTTTTCTATCGACGAGTACCTTGTCTCACATTCCGTGAACTTTTTACTAAGATAGTAAATAGTCTTTTCTTTCCTTCCTGACTCATCATGCTGACCCAGTACACATCCCATAGAATTCTCAACTACTACCAGATACAGTATCAATGGCTTATCGGGGTTAAGTGGCATCAGCATCGGAGCGTTAGACAAGTACTGTTTGACCTTGTTGAAAGCCCTTTGGCATTCTTCATTCCATTCACCTGGATTATGTTTCTTGAGGAGGCGAAAGACAGGGTCACATTTCTCGGTCAGTTGTGAAATGAATCGAGCAATGTAATTTAATCTTCTTAAAAAGCCTCGAACCACTTTCTGGGTACGCGGCGGAGATAGCTCTTGTATGGCTTTGACTTTGTCTGGATCAACCTCAATCCCCTTTTCGCTAACCACGAATCCGAGAATCTTTCCAGACTTGGTTCCGAAGGTACATTTAGCTGGGTTGAGTTTTAGCTGAAACTTCCTCAACCTCAAGAACAATTTTCTCAGGACTTGTATGTGCTCCTTCTCTGTTCGAGACTTTGCGATCATATCATCAACATAAACCTTGATCTCTTTATACATTATGTCGTGAAATAGGGTTACCATGGCTCTTTGATAAGTTACCCCCACATTCTTCAGTCCAAACGGCATCACCTTGTAGCCAAACGTCCCCCACATGGTTACAAATGTGGTCTTATCCATGTCTTCTGATACACCTTGATCTGGTTATATCCGGAGAAACCGTCCATAAATGAAAACAGTGAGTGTCCTGCCGTGTTGTCCACTAGGGTGTCAATATGAGACAGTGGGAAATTGTCCTTCGGGCTGGTTTTGTTCAAATCTCTGTAGTCCACACACATTCGCACCTTTCCATCTTTTATTTTTAGCAAGATGTCGGGCCTCATTCTTCGGAGTTTTTGCTGAACTGGCTTACATTCTTCCTTTATGGGGAGCCGGTGCACCATGATATCAGTGTCTAAACCAGGCATATCTTGGTACGACCATGCAAAGACATCTTTAAATTCTTGAAGTAATTTGACAAGGTCTCGCTTCATCTCCATGGTGATACAAGTTCCGATCTTTACCTCTTGTGCTTCTCCTAAGCTCACAATTTCTACTAATTCTTTGTAAGGCAGGATTTGTTTCTCTTCTTGTTCTACCATTCTCAACAAATCAGGAGATAGGTTACAGCCTTGGTCATCCTCAAAATCCTAAGAATCCTCCATACACACATCTCGCTCAAAAAGAAATTCTGAGTCACTAGCAGTGTCACTCGTATCATTGATATCTGGGGACCTGTTATGAGGATGAAGGCAGACACAAAGAATCAAAAGAATTCAAAACATTTATCTGTATGGTATGATTATGAATGACGAATGAAAGAATATTTAGAATGTTTAAAGAATAAAAGAATCCGAAAGTAATCGTTTGTATAATATGAATGAAATTGAAAGAATGAGAGAACATTTGCTCAAAAATGATAATAACCCTGCATTTCATTAAAATAACGTTTTTAAACATCAGTCTATTTCAAAAAAGATTCTTATTACCCCTAGGCCTAGAGCAATAAGTGTGTTTTGGACATTACTTTGAATCAGTTCTAAAAACTACAAGAATCTCTTCCACAGTCCAGTTATCCAGAACACTTCCAGGTGTGTAGGGGCAAATGCCCGATAAATTTTCTCCTTCAGCCTCTTCGTCATATGTGGCGTTGATGTCCAAGCTTTTTAGCCTTTCTTCTATGGCTCCCTTCATTGTCGTACCTCTCTCAGGATGAATGATTCCTCTGGACACAAAGGTTTTCGATATGTGGGGGAATATCATTGGTTCCCATTTGATTTCCTCCCCCGTTAACCGTGCTCTCCTTCTCTCTTGCTTTTTTTCCAGCTCTTTTCTCTATTGCCTTGCATTTGGCTTAAATCCTAAGCCGAAGTGGTCTCTCTTCTCCTTCAACGCTGGCGTTTCAACCCTTCCTTGTAGATGTCTCTCAAGTCCTTTTCCGGGTAGGGCCCCTTTTCCAACTGTCAACTGTAGGCTCATCCTCGTGGTTTTGGACAATTTTGGCACCAAAATCTTGCTTCCCTCAGTGATAAACGTTGTATTAACAAATTCCAAAGATCGAAATGAGCATTCGATTGCTTCGTCATCTGTCTCCAAATAGGGCGCATTATTGCTCACAGTTGCAATGATATCCTCTTCAGCATTGATCGTTATCAGCCACCCCTCTGATACCAACTTCAACTTTTGGTGCAACGACGAAGGCACTACCCCGGATGAATGTATCCAGGGCCTCCCCAATAAGTAATTATATGAGGGCTTGATATCCATTACTAGGAAATCCACCTCATATGTGTGTGGCCCGATCTAAAGAGGTACCTCGATTCTGCCCATCACCCTTCTCTCCGTGCCGTCAAATGCTTTCACTATAATCTGGCACTCCTTCATGTGAGAGCTGTCTATAGGTAATCTGTTAAGTGTAGTCAAGGGAAAGACATTCAAGGCCGAACCATTGTCAATCAGTACGCCTGGCAGCGTATACCCTTTACAACGCGTGGTGATATGCAAAGCTTTAGTCGACCCCATGCCCCTGAGTGGTATCTCATCATCATTGAAGAAAATATAATTATCGGCACTGATGTTGCTAACTAAACGGTCTAGTTTGTTAATGGAGATATCGTTGGCAACGTATGTTTCATTCAAGACCTTTATCAATGCGCTACGATGAACTTCCGAGCTTAGAAGTAAGGCCAGCATCGAGATACGAGCCAACTGTTTACATAGCTGTTCCACCACACTGTATTTGCTATGCTTTAGGAATTTTAAAAACTCCTTGGCCTCCTCTTCGTTAACTAGCTCGTTAATAGATTTGGTTGCTTTTTCCTTTATTTTTTCGACCCTTGGGGCTTTTCCTTTTACGGGTTGTACCTTCTCATTTGCTGTATCGTAACGTCTCCCGCTACGTGTATAGGAGCCCCTGTCTTGACCCTCTTTTAAAGCATCCACCAGGCTTTCCTTTCCTGGAATCGTCACGTTACAATCATAATTCTATGGGACCTTTTTGTTGTCTTTATAGGGGAAGACTGCAGGTCTTTGGATTATGACCCTCGGTGGTATTTGTACTCCAGCTTTATTATTTTTAGGTCTCGATATGATAACCACGGGATAGTTAGCTGTTTGATTCTATGCCGTCAATTCTCCCTCCGACGCAGATATATCTCCCTCTACGGGGTCTTCGATCTCTTCATAGAATTCCATTTCCTTATTATCCATCATGTTCTGTACTAGGGCCCTGAATCCCACACACTCTTGGATTTCATGCCCCACCTCATTGTGGAACTCGCAGTAGTTCCTCTCTTCTTTAGATTCTTCCCTCGAATCCAACGCGATAAATCCTCGCTTGGCCATCTCCTTCCACACCCGTTTCAATGGGGTCCTGACTTCTCTAACCTCACTTTTGACCTTCTTGTTCTTGCCTTCGCTTATCCCATTCACTCCTTGGTCGGTATGATTGGGGAGCGGGTTTCTTGCTACGTTGGATACTGCTGGATCGTCAAACCTTACGATCCCCATCTTAATGAGTCTTTCGACTACTTTCTTGAACGCAGTGCAGTTTTTGATTGAGTACCCGGTGATTCCCGCGTGGTATTCACATTGGGCGTTTGTGTCAT
Organism: Gossypium hirsutum; assembly: GCF_007990345.1. Taxonomy (NCBI): domain Eukaryota; kingdom Viridiplantae; phylum Streptophyta; class Magnoliopsida; order Malvales; family Malvaceae; genus Gossypium; species Gossypium hirsutum. The sequence goes on along the minus strand of NC_053432.1, from coordinate 64,622,101 downwards.
ACCATTTGGGATATGGGGGCTTTAGAGGCTTCAGGTAAAAAGGGGACACTACACGAGCGTTGAACAGGTTCTGGTACAACTCCCTATACGTCATGGGTATAGGGGTGAACTATGGCCTCTCTGTGTTCTCCCTCGTGTTGGATTCTTGTCTTACAGAGCTTTGCTGATTGGTGGTCACCATCTTGGGTTGATTTACGGTGAACCTCTCTGTGTTTTCCCTCGTGTTGGATTCTTGTCTTACAGAGCTTTGCTGATTAGTGGTCACCATCTTGGGTTGATTTACGGTGAATGACTTGGAATGACCCTTGTTGAATGTGCTCGTGTTGTTCACTTTGTTATCTCTTTTCCTCGGGGCCGACTTCTTAGCACTCTCTCTCGATTCTATCTTACCACTCCTCACAGCATTTTCGATCATTTCCCCTGTTATCACTATGTCAGAGAAGCTCTTGGTGGCACTTCCCAACATATGAGTGATAAAAGGGGCCTTCAAGGTGTTGATAAAGAGCATCGTCGTCTCCTTTTCTAGAAGTGGCGGCTGAACTTGTATGGCCACCTCTCTCCATCTTTGTACATACTGTCTGAAACTTTCATTGGATTTCTTTTCCATGTTCTGGAGAGTGATTCTGTCTGGGGTCATGTCCGTCACATAATTGTAGAGCGGCTTAATTGGTTATACCACTTAGATGCAGCCCCGACCAGACTATCTTGAAAGCAGTGGATTAATAGCTGGTCATTGTTAACGTATCCCGTCATTCGCCTGCAAAACATAGTGATGTGGGCTTCAGGGCAGCTTATTCCATTGTATTTCTCGAATTCGGGCATTTTGAATTTAGGGGGAAGGACTAAATCTGGGACCAAACTCAGGTCCTTGGCATCAATCCTTTGATGATGATCCGTGCTTTCCATGGCTTTAAATTTTTCCTCGAGCTATTTACACCTTTCTTCCAATTGTTTTTGCGAATCTATCCTCGCCTTTTCTTCATCAGCAACTTCATCCAAATCGGGAACGGGCGGATGGTTCGGGTTGTTGACAAAGTTAGAGCCTGAGCTGGTTTGGAAGTTCATTGGTATTGAAGGTCTGGCCTGAACCAACTGGGGCATGATCGTGACAGATGGTTTTGGTAGATTAATCCCGGGCTTCATCGGTACATGTCTCAGAGTGAAGCCAGGGGGTACTGAAGATCTTCTTTAGTTTCCTCAACTTTGTCCATGGGGCCCTTTCCCTTATCCATTCCTCCCAATAGCAATTAGGATAACTGGGTCATCATTTCTTTCTGGGACTCCATCATTTGCTCCTTCATCTCTCGCTGAATCTTGGCTAGCTACTCTTGCATCTTAGACTGCATTTGTTCCTGCATGTCCTTTTGCATTTGCTCCAATTTCTCAAGTCTTTTATTCATTGACTTTTTTCTTGTACCGTAGGGGTGCGTGGTTGGTTGGTTTTCGTTGGTTTCTAGGTTACTGAAATGATTTTTAATTAATTAATTAGAAACCTCTTATGACCTTTAATACATAATGATATGATGTAATGCAAATGCATGAATGCAAAGGAGGTATCAATTTTGATTCAATTGCCTTTAGAAAATTTCACTTGAAAATAAAATCTTTTACATAAAGTTGAGTTACAGATAAAATTTCGCTCTAATCTTTTACATAAAGTTGAGTTACAGATAAAATTTCGCTCTAACACTCAAAGTCTTAATTTTTCTAAGCAACGAGGCCAGCTCCTATCCGCGATTCGATTCCAACTCATACTTCACGCTCAGTGTGTCTGCCTGTACCGCTAAAGCTTGCAAGTTTATCAGCTACCTCCTGAATCTAGGTTATGGCTTCTCCCATAAGGTAATATCTGTTTCTGACCTGGTCTTGCGCATGGTGAAGCTGCTCTTTCCAATAGTCCTCATTTGCCTTGAAAAACTGGATCCGCATCTCACAGTTTTACAATGACGCCTCTAATTCTTCTATTCTTCCTTTCATTTCTTCTATCTTGCTCAAGCTTGCCCTCAATTCCATTGCAGTGTTGCAGTTTCGGTACTGATGTAGAGACTTCTCAAGTTCTGCCACTCTAGCCCTTAATTCATCTCGCTCATTTCTACTTTCCGACAGACTCTTCTCTAAATCTTCGTTTCGTGCCTGAGCTTCTCGGTATTTCCTTTCCCACCGGTCGACATTGGTCTTTTCTTCTCGGATTTCATGGCGCCATTATTCGGATGTCTTACCTAACCCCGCAGTCCTCATAGACAGACGTAGTTTCTTATAGTCAGTCTTCAAGCTGTCTAAATCTTCATCGGCCTTAGTTTTCCCTTTTCTCCACTTTTCAGCCTCTGACCTCTGGACATCAGCGTCTAATCTTAGGTGCATCTTCTCTTCCTCCAATTATTCGATCTTCTTCCCAAGCTCTGAACTCTTCTTCTCGAAATCTTGCCTTATAATTTCCAATTCTGATGGGGTGACTTGTAATTGTTCTCCCATAGGTCAAGCATTCTCCAAGCTTGGCCTAGGAACGTTATCATTAACCCTATTCTTAAACCATCCATCATACTCGGGCGTTACCATGGAACCGACAGCCAACCTCTTCATCCAACAAGTTTGCTTCCAAGCATCCGATAGCTCCTGAACTTTCTTCTTATAGTGAGCACCTTTAAAAGAGAATTCACTCTGAGCAAGTCCGTAAGTCGTGGGTACAAACTACCTCGACTTATATTGCCTCAACACAAGTAATGGAGTATACCTGGTAGCTCCCCAAATTCCTAACAAAGGAACCCAATCAAAGTTACCACATCGGTACATGATCTCATCAGGAACCATCCAATAAGCTCTCCACTCGATATCCTCCTCCTTGAGGTTTTGAAGAATTTTCATCCACTTCTCCTCCGAGATATCCTCTCTTCTTTGTATAGCTGCCTCCTTTTTCAGCGGGGAGTAACCTTCGGAAAAGACCCGATAAGAAACCTTGTCTACCTTCTAAAAGTGCCCATGAAATCATACCATCAATAATTGTACACAACCAATAAACCGCCCCTCGCTTGTCTTCCGGCATGAGCTCAAAGATCTGAACGTTTCGACCAATATCGTCGGTACCGGTGTGATTCCCCTTTCAAGGCGATCGAATAAGTCAATGACTACCTCGTCCACGTGCCTCAACGCCTTAGGAAAAATTACCAATCCGTAGATGCTTAAGGCGAAGATGTCGACCCTCTTTCTTTCGTCTGGATGCGTCAAGATCAAATCTCGCAAATTCTCCTAAGGGATACATTTACTATCTCTTTTTTGTTGAATTCGAGCAGTGACCCAAGGCTCGCTCATCCCGGAAATACTCATCAATTTCTTCACAAAAGTCTGACCACTAAAGGCCCGGGCATAAGTTTTTCTGACTTGAATTTTCGGACACTTGAGCAGAGTAGTGTATTCCTCCATGGTAGGTACTAAATCCACTTCTCCAAAAGTGAAACACTTGTAAGCAGAATTCCAAAACTGCACCATATCTCGGAACAGATGTTTATCCACTCTAATGTCTAGCAAGTAGGATATATCACCGTAGCTTTGATAAAACAACTGCTTGGTCCCTTTATCCCAACTAGTCCAAATATCCCTCAACTCTTGCAGCTCATTCTGTGCTACATTGATGTGAGTGAAATCTTGCAACTCTGATATATATCCTTCTGCCAATCTATCCCCTTTTTTCTGATTGTAGCTTCTCTGACCATGCACGCACGGCCGCGTTATCCTCGACTTTACTAAGAAATTCATTCTCCATGTCAAACTTTCTAACTTAGTAATTGAATACGAATCAACACCTCTTTTAGTATGCAATTTCAAGCAAAAAAAATCAAAACAAAACACAGGTTAGTATCACATAATAATGATAAAATGCAAGCACATAAACGATAATTACAACACATATACGGGTAAGTACTAAGGCTCGACGCGGTTCCACCCATGGATAGCTCCTAAGGTTCATTATATGTGGTTCGGTTCTAGAGATAAGGTACCCGAACCAGTAGATTCCTCAATCCTCGCCCATTATAGGCTCATATAGATCGAGTTCGGTTCGGGGGGATACATTTCCCTATGACCATGTGGAGATGAAAATCTCACGAAATCATAGGTACGGATGTACCCCGAAAGTAATCCACTAGCCCATGTGGAGGTGAAAACCTCACGAAAGCGTAGTTTCTTACTCTCACCTAGAAGGTGTGACCACAGCGGTCACGCAATGAAATGCAGTACTATTCTACGAGATCCGAACCATAACACTCATACAAACGAATGCAACCATGATTTTCAAAACAAGTTTTCGATTTTTGACAGAAGGACAGCAAATAATCGATTTTATGGCTAGACTCTCTTAAAGGTCCCCAGCGGAGTCGCCATGCTGTCGAAACCACCCTTTGTGAAAATTTAAAAATTTAAATTTAATGGAAAATAGGGAATCGACTTTTGAAAAACTGAAATATGGAGTCGCCACCGATCTTTTGTTTGTGTGATCGGGTCACCTAAGAATTTGGTTATTTCAATAAAACATTTTGGTTTACTAAAATAACGATCCTGGTCTATGAAAATACGAGAGAACGGGCTCGGGATTCGGTTACGTATGAGGAAGGATTAGCACCCTCACTACGCCCAAAATTGGTACCAAATTGATTAGATACTGTCCTTATGTCTAAAATAAAAAATCTTTTTGAAATGTGGTTCTTTTTTAATAACATTTGAGTAACCCGAGTTGGTTGCCAAAATCTTCTTGTTTTGACGTCCGAAAGTTTATACCTTGAAAATTACAAAAGGATGTCCAACTATTTGGTCCAACAAAAAAACCGAAACCCAACACAGTAGGGCACGATTCCTCGAATTTCCAAACATTGAACATTGCCTCACCTTAGGAAATACGAGTGAAATTCTGAAGATATATTCGATTATTTTGAACAAACGGGAAATTGTAACCCAGCACGATAGGGTACTATTCCCCGAATTGTCAAACATCGAACATTTCTTTCGTTTTAAAGGGTTTTTAGAAAACGTGAGTAAAATTCCAAAGGGATCTTTGATCGTTTAGAACAAATGAAAAAGCGCAACCTAGCATGATAGGGCACGATTCTCAAATCGCCAAACCTCGAACATCCTTTATTTTAAAAGGTTTTTAACAAACATGAGTGAAAACCTAAAGGAATATTCAATTGTTTTGAGCAAACGAGAAATCACAACCCAGCGCGATAGGGCATGATTCCCGAATTGTCAAACACCGAATATTGCCTTCGTTTTAACGGATTTTTAGAAGACATGAATGAAATTTTGAAGGGATATTTGATTATTTTAAGCAAATGAGAAATTGCAACCCAGCACGTTAGGGCACGATTCCATGCATTGCCAAATATCATATATCACATTCGCTTAAGGGATTTTTAAAAGACATGGGCAAAATTCAAAAGGGACCTTCGATTACTTTGAGCAAACGAGAAATTGCAACCCAACACGTTAGGGCACGATTCCACGAATTACCAAGTATCGAATATCGCATTCGTTTTAAAGAATTCTTAATAGTTGTGAAACTAGTTTAAAACGCATCAATTTGATTTGAAATAAGACGAAATTAATCATAAAATTTGGATTTTATAAAACCACATTTCAAAAATCAAGTGAAAAACAATGAATGGGGTAATATGTGTACGCATAAAAATACGACAATGGAAAAATGAAGATAATACAATTTATTTAATCAACTACAAGAACTTAAATGACTAAGCATAACTAGTTTGGAAATGTAACTGAATTTCAACCATGCATGGAGAATAATTAACATGACAATATGAAACAATGAATAAAATATGCAACGAAAATATGCATGACATGATATGATATGACTACTATTAGATACACAAAACAAAATGCAAATCAAAGACGTAATAAGGTATAAAATTATTTTAAGGACGACGAATAAATGGGCACATGAAATGTAGGTTGACAAATTTGTAAATATATAAAAAAGAACTAAGGCTAGATATACAGTTTCTTGAAATAGACATTATAGAATGAAAGTTTGAATCGACTTGCATGTAAAGTATTTTAAACACAAGTACATTTAAAAAGTTGATACTACATGATGATTTAAATAATATATATAATATAAAAGAATAATAATGAAGATATATGACAAGACATAACACACAAAATAGATTTATAAAACATATGTACATATAAGTTTATTGTAAAAAAAACGTGAAATTAATAACAAGATATATATAATTTCTTAAAATAGTCTAAAAATTATGCATAGTCTTATATCAAAACGTTTAAAATAATAGACTATATATACACAAAAGCAATATAATGTAACGATATACTCAAACGATACGAATTTTATAATTACAAAAAGAAACAATGACTTTTCGAAAATTATTTCATATATATAGAGAGAGAGAAAATACTTGATAAATCACAAAGCAAAAAGTGTATTAATATATATACATATAGGTGTAAAAAAACAAATGCATGTAAAATAACATAGATGTGATAATATATATAGGGCTAGATTAGTCTTATTATATATTATATACATAATAGATTTAAAAAAACATGCTTATATATAAGGAGAACTACATGTATAAAATACATGGATTTAGTAACATATATATATAAATTAAGAAATGAGTATCAATAAATATGTACATATGTATGATAATAATTTAAGAGATATATTACGTTGGACTACATAATAAAATATAAGAATAAACTTAAAAAAAACCATCTGTATAAAAAATATAAGGTTAATAATAATATATATGAAATAAAGAAAAAATCACTTTAATATAAAGTATATATGTATATACAGTAGTGTATGTGAGAAACATTATAAAAGGGATTGAAAAAAACGAAATCAAATCATTAAAATATATAAAGAATAATAAGTAAACAAGGATAAAAACAATTGAATGCGTCTAAAAAATTGATAATAAGCCATAAAATGAATAAATAAAGAGAAGGGACTTAATTAAAAGGGAATTAAAATAAGGGGGACAAAGTATAAATGGAAACAAATGCCAAAATGACAAAGGGGGAAGCATGTAACAAGTGCGAATGCGCAGGGACTAAATGTGAAAATGATCCAGACCCCCAAGACGCAATACTGTACTGCGGACTAAAGTGCAAACGCATGCAAATTAATGAGCTAATTTAAGAAAACAAAACAGAACAGCCAAGGCGTGATTGAATATACACGCAAAAAAAAGGAGGGACTCAGCTCGTAAATAACCCATTTGCTGCGTATAGGCACGGGTTCGGGTCCTGGAGCCGGTCGACGCGCGGACCCTCCCCCCTTGAAACGGTGCCGTTTCGTCTTTTGCTTAAGACTTAAAGAAAATGAATGGCATTTTGCCATTTTTCCCAGTTGCAGGCCAAATACCCAATCATTAGGGTTTCAGCGCTGCAACTTTCATCCCCTAGGGCCGACTCTTGGGTTTCACCAGCACATAATGTGCCTCCGCCACCGCCGAGACCCAAAGCCCCCTTTTTTGGTTCCGTTTCCATGCCCAAGGGACCCCGATGACGGAACCGATGATGTAATCAGGTAAACTCTTCCCTTTTCTTATTTTCTTCTGCTAAAACACATTCAAACCTCGAAGAAGAGGATCTATTCAAAAAAAGAAAAGGAAAATGGAACTCGAAATCACCTCTCGAAAATTTCGGCTTGATTTTTTTGTATTTTGTATTTCCGTGTGCTTAATATGCGTTCGTTTGTATTGCTTGTGTCCAAAAAGAGATTTACAGTCGAAAATCAACAGCTTTATAGCCGAATAATCAAAAAATAAAGAAAAATATAATTTTTTCTTTGCTTTCGTATTGGCTACTGCTCTGTTTGTCTTCTTGCAGGTACGGGTGTGCGTTGGTGTGTGTACGGGGGCGTGGCGTGGCTGCTGAAACGTTGGGGCGTACGGAGGCATAGAGCTACTGTCCGGTTGCTGTTGCGGCGCAAGAGAAAGAGGGTGACTTTGGGTTTGCCGAAACTTGGCTCAATTTTTGAGCCGTTTGGGCCTGTTCCAGTTATTGGGCCCTTGTATTTGGGCTACGGAATATTGTAACGATTTCGACTGTAATAGGACACTAAATTTTTATTTGGGTTTTATACTTATTGTTTTTTTTTTGTTTATTTTGTTCATTTTGTTTTGTTTTGTGTTTGCAATGGGCCGGGCAAATTGGCCTGCTTACAATCTTTGTAGGTTTTTTATAGACATCAAATAAAAAAAACAGTGATTCAAAGCAAATAATAACAAATCAGGAGAAAAGCACCAAATCGGAAGAACTCAAAATACCAGAAATCAAACCCGAAAACCTAAGGTGATTTTATTATTTTTTTTATTTTTTTTCTATTTTCGAATCTATTTACTCACATGTATACATATATTACAAACACATAAAAAATACAAAAAAATAAAAGAAAGAGTACCTTTCGGAGTTTTGGCCACCGCACTCGGTGGCCAACGACGGTAATCAGAGGCAACCTTATGGCGGTCCGGCGACTTGAGACATGGCCTGGCCTCGGATGCTTTGAGAGAGGGGAGGGGAACTTTTTTTTTTGAAGAAGAAGAAGAAGAAGAAGAGTGAAAATGAAATTTTTTGAAATTTTTTTAGCTTTTATAGCCTAGTAGTCAAGGAGAGGGCACTCCATCAGGCTATCAATCATCTTTATATATATATATATATATATTCAATAAATTTTTTTTAGAATCAAGGCTGAAATGATAGAATATATAATAATTAAAGGTTAAATTTGTTATATATCAATCAAAAATAGGATAATTTGGTGAAAAAGTAAATGTTGAGATTAATTTGCTCAACATCAAAATTGAGAGGAACCAAAGAGAATTTTTAACCCAAATATTTTTATATGTTAGATCAACTATAAAGTTAGAAATTTTGTGTTAAACGGCTTAAATGGAATATCGATGGGGGAATTATAAATTTTCATGTAATCAAAAGACTAAAAAAAAACTTGAATTGAATTATCAATTTTTAAAAAGAGCTAAATAACAATTTTCGATCTAGGGGCTAAAAGGGCATAAATTCAATTGTCTTTTGTTTAAAGTGACTAAACTGGAAATTTTCTATTGATTAAGAGGTGCCAAAACCTCCTGCGTCAAATGTATATGTGCAGAATATAAATAATAATAAAAAAATTATCATCTTCGTCTACCAGACTAAATTTTGATGATCTCTTTTTAGTATTATAAATTTAATAGTTAAATTTTGTTATTAGTTTTTATATTTTGTAAAAGTTTTCGATTTAATTCTTGCATTTTAATTTGGTCATTTTTAGTTTTTTACTTTTCAAATTTTAAATTTTTAATTCTCTCCAAATGATAACTGTTAAATTAATTAAATTAAGCTCTGCTATTTTCAAAATTTGATGTGCCAAACATATTATCGTATGTGTAATGCTATGTTGCTTATTTTTTTCCACATATTACTTATTAAAAATCTAGTTAAAGGGTTAATGACTGTCATTTACGTGAAGACAAAAAATTTAAAATTAGAAAAGTATAGGGACTTAGAATGATTCAGTTGGAGAATATGAATCAAATCTACAATTGTACTCATAATACATGATTGGTAATTGAATTTAACCAAACTATTTTAAATGTTACCGTTTAGGCCAGGACTAAAATTGACCAACTCAGAAGTATAGTAACTACAATTGACCAACTCGAAAAGTACAGGGACTAAAATTAATCAAATTGAGTATAAAGACTAAATCCACAACTTCTACAACATATAGGGACTAATGCAAAATTTAACCTAAATTTAATTAATAATCTTTTCTGATATTATAAACTTAACTTTAGTTTTGCCTCTCTTATCGGACAATCCTCGTCTATTTAACTCAAATATTCAATTTCGCATATGATGAAGTAATAAGCAATTTAAAGATGTTCCTGACTCAGCGGAAAAAAACACTCCTTCCAATTTTGGTTAATATATTGTTTGTTGATTATTCAAAATTATTTAGTTGATAATTAAACTTTTTTTATTTAGTTAATCCTTGAATTTGTATTTCGCTACTCATGTTAATATCTCCACACTAATATCATTAGTTTATGTTAGTGGTGATGCGTGGTAGTTTCTCAGTATGCCACATGATAAACATAAATTAAAAATCTTTAAAAATACATAAATTAATTTTTTATATTATTTATTTACTCATATATTTAATTTTTTTTAAATTCTATATATTTTTAATTTCAAAATAACAATGATAACATGATATTTTATAGAAATAAAAATAAAAATATATAAACTTACTAAAAATATATCTAATTAAGATAACAATTTGTCTAGATTCATTTCTGATGCAGAAACTTATAATTTTTTTATTAATTTATATATTTTAAAAGATTTTTATTTTTAATTTATGTTTATCACATGTCACCATCAGATTAGCTATTAGTGTCACGACAACACAAATTAATGGTGTTAGTGCGAAGGTATTAACCTTAGTGACAGAAAATAAGTTCATGTACAAAATATGTCCAAAAAACAAATTTAAATACTAATTAAATACTTTTAGATAAATTGGGGCAAACTAAATATGTAACGCCCCAATTTTCGGGAATTCTGTGAATGTTGGCAAAATTTCATGCTTTAATTTTGTCATTTGTGAGTGAAATTATGAAATAGGACCTATATGAAAATGTTTGAAAATGCTATAGGCTAAATTGAAGTGGCCAAATAAATAGGAGTGCAAAATAGGAGGATTTGCATGACAAACCTCCCATTTTACATGAAGTGGCCAGCCATTATGTTGTTGTAGACAAAATGTGTACTTGATATCCATAATTTATGGTACAAATTGATACAAATTGATAATGGGTTAGGTAAATGTTCCATGATAATGGGTTAGGTAAATGTTCCATGATTGGAATTTCATGTCTTTTGTATTAAAAAATTAAATGGACGAAATATGAAATTTTATTAAAAGAAAAAGGGGTGAAAAGAACAAAGTTTTGTCCATCTTTGTTCATCATAGCCTAAAGTTAGAGAAGAGAAAGGAGAGGAGAAAGCTCTTGAATGTTCGGTCACTTGGGGAAGAAAATTGAAGGTAAGTTCATGGTAGTTTGCTTTTATCTTGATGTTCATGAGTTCTTCTTGATTCTACCTTAACTCTTGAAGCATATTTTGGTTTTGGGTTGTGTTGTGAGCATTTGGTCATGAATTAAGATGAAGGAAATGATTGTTGTTTCATGTTCTTTTGATGAAAAATGGAAGATATGTGAAGTTGAGCCAAACAAATGAGCATGCATGTGCTTAGATGCTAAGGGGAAAAATCGGCTAATATGTTGTGCTTTAAAATGATGAAATGGAGATTATACTTAAGTAAAATCATAGATATGTGATGATTGATTGGTGATATACATGTTTAAAAAAAAACATGCATGCAAGTTATGTGTGAAAGAGTGATTTGGTAATAAATCTGCTTGGGGCAGCAGCAGTAACGTGACTTTGGAAAATCACCATAAATTGTGGGAGATGAGTTAGAAGCTGCATAAATTATGTAATTAAAGCTTAATGAGTCTAGTTTCAAATGGAATAAACGAGAACATATTTTGAATTCTGTACAATGAGAAATTTGATTCGTAATGAAGAGTGGTCAGATTAGTCAAACAGTGAAACATGCGAAACTTTGAGAAAAATCTGGTATTGATTGGCCAAACCAAAAATTCTGAAAATTTTATGGATATAAGATATATGAGTCTATTTTCAGGTAAAATTAACGGCACTTGATTTGGAGTTTCGTAGCTCCAGTTATAAATGATTTAGTGACTGTTGCTCAGGAAGACAGCTTGCAGTGAAATTATGATTATGTGGTAAACACTGACAAAAATTTGTTAATGAGTTGCTTATTGATTTCTTATAAGCTTACTATGATCTGTAGGTGTGGTTGGCCGAATATTGTAAGGGGTTAATACGTAGTTTGTATTTGAATAGTTAGATTAACGTGTTAGTAATCCAATTGTAGGCGGTTCGTGTGTGGATCTCGTCAGCATATCGTCGCAAACAGGTGTGTAACTAACACCCTCTTTCTTAGTCTGGATCGGCAAAATTCAAAATGTCGAAATGCCGAAAACCGGTATTTTGTAGATTTACGAGTATGCGAATGCTCGTGAGGTAAATCGATTAATGTTTTTGGTAAACTGCAAAATTTGGACTGCAAAGTGCATGATTTCTGTGCCCTCGATATTTTTGAGCTTAATGGGCCAAAATTGGAATGATGGGCCAACGGGCCCAATTCGGTAAGGACCCTCGGTACGTGATTCTGTTAGTACGTGAAAAGTAAGAATATGCATGAAAAACCCTAAAATAGATAAATTACTGAAATACCTTTAAAAGTGGAAAATTTACAATTTTACCCCTAGTAGATAAATTACTGAAATACCCCTAGGGTTAAATTGACCTAAATGCATGTTTGATTGTTGTTATTTACTGCATGCCATGTTGTTATTATCTGATACATGGGATTGGGATATTGACGGAGGAAGTACTGAAAGTGGCTTGTCCACGTACTGGAGGCTTTGCCTCAATTTACTGTTAACTGAGCAGCAAGGCTGCAACTGTGGAGTGTTAGGCTGGGTGGGTTGAGCTATTCCCCACATGGAGTGTATGGCTGGTACGGGTGGAGTGTAGTGGTTGGTGGGTTGAGTAGTCTCCCCAAATGGGCTTGCATATGTTTATTGATGTTGCATGTATTTTGAAATGGGCCTATGAGCCATACTGTTATCTGAATAAGGGGCTAAGGCCCAGTTTATTGTAATCTGAAAAGGGCTCTGGCCCAGTATCACTGTTACCTGAATGGGCTTAGGCCCAATGGACTTGAGCTGACTTGGGCTTTGAATGGGTTTTCCTTACACACTGAGTTTCCCCAAATTCACCCCCTTTTATTTTCATCCACGCAGGTAATCCCCAACCATAGTGGGCTTGGAGCTGTGAAGGAATTCGAAATGGCCACCCGTTCTGAAAGTTTGATTTTCTTCTGGTGAACTGAACATCCTTTTATTTACGTTTGAAGTTTTGGGTTTTTAAATGTAATAAGGCCGCTTAATTATTTTTGATGGTTTTAATATGTATTACTAAGATAGGTATTACTTATTTTAACTGTTGAAATTGGATAGCTTTAGGGCTCGTTTTCAAAAACAACAATTGATTTCAAAATAACACGACAACAAACAAAGCTTCCGCAATGAAAGCATTTTCCAAAATTAATCACTTTTCCTAAAAATGACTTAATCAAAATCGGTTTCCTAGAAATATCCATGACGTTAAGGTGTGGCAATGGCGGTATGCATGTCTAGGATTGGATCCGAAGGGAGCTTGGTACTTAAGCAGTCCGATGGACTCACCACCTCTTTTCCGGTTTCCTACCTGGTGCACAGCTTCCATTCACTTTAACCAATAATGAAATTATCTTTTAAAACACTAAGTAAGTTTTTTCTGGATCAACAATATAAAATGTTTTGAACGCTTCGATGTGGCATGTCGGATCCGGTCATAACGTCTGGACCGGATTTGGGGTGCTACAAAATATTAACCTTTCAAATTTCGAAAGATCCTTCTACGGTAGAAAATTCTTTCTTTTTATCATACTTTTAATAAATTAAGGGTAAATTAAGGAAATGATCACTTATATTTTGTTAGGTTTACGTTTTAGTCCTACAGAAAATTCTTTTGTTTTGTCATACTTTTATAAATTAAGAAAATGATCTTGGTTAAATTTATATTTTAATCGTTAAACTTTAATTTGTTACAAACGACCACTAACATTATGGATATGAAACATTTTGGTTACTGTGTTGTTACCTGAGATTAGAAGTGTGATAGAAATCACATTTGGCTATTAAATGCTAACATGGATTCCGTTTCATTATCGCATAATTTAGATTTTTTTAAAAAAAATTAACATTTTCTTTCTCTTTCTTTACTTTGTTTTTCTAACTTTCTCTCTCTCCTTTCACAACCCTAGTCGCTGCCATCAGAGCTTTAATCAGAGGCCACCAAAATGGAGATCTCTTTCTCATATACTATTCTCTCAATTTGAAGCTTTCGGAAACGTCTAAAAAATCCCCTAAATGACACCAAAGCTTTGAAGTTTTCTTTATTTCGATCTTTGTAACTAACCGACATCTCATCTTCAATTTCTGATATGTAACTCTTTTCACTGTCTACTAACCTTTGACCATTAGGATCGACGAACAAAGAACCCAAACCCCTTGAACCGGTCGAACCTGAAATGGTTTCTACTTCCTTTTTTTTTCCTTTTTTTGAAGCTCTATTGTTTATGCAGGAGTCTCTCTCTCTCTCTCTCTAGGTAATGGAGTGGTGATGATGAATGGGTCTGCTGGTTTAAAGAGTGGTAGTGATAGACGGATGATGTGAGGAGGGGTGCTCAATGGTGGAGATGGCCTAAGGTAGATAGTCAGGTGAGGGAAGTGGGGGTAGTAGAGATGGTGGAAATGGTGATGATGATGGTGAATAGGAGAGACGAGAGAGGAGTGAAAATAAATCAAACTAATAAGAAAAAAAAAGAGAGAGAAAAGAAATAAAAAATAAAGGAAAAAGATCAAAAAAATGTATTTAAATTACGTGACAAATACATGGAAGTGATGCTAGTGTTTAACGAGTGACGTGTGATTTCCATTCAATCCTACCACTAGTTAACAACACAGGAACCAAAATGTTACAAATTGATAACATTAGTGAGTGTTTCGAAATAAATAAAAATTTAACAACTAAAACGTAAACTTAACCAAACACAAGTGACTTTTATGATATTTAAATTTTATAATATCTATTCTATTTAATTTCTTTATTTAAGTATGATTATTTACTTTAATTTTATTGTGTTTGTTTTATATTTTGTGGCATGTAGCAATGGATGATAATGCAACAAACAACTCATTTCATCCAATATAAAAAACATGCTAGAGAAGAAGCATAATGATAAATTTAATTCTCAATGTTGAAATATTTTGTTAATTTGACTCTTATTTTTTTCTTGAGCTAAATTTGATTATTAACATTTCAAAAACAGTTAAATCATTTTTTTAATGGAAATATTAACAACAACATTAATTTTTTTAATAATATTAGTGTGGCAATCTGCACAACAGTTCACATGTAGCTCATGCTAATATGACAATATTTGTCTGATATGCCACGTTGACAAAGAAATTTAAAATTTATAAAAATATTCAAAAAAAATTAAATTAAAAAAAGTTAGCATGAAGTACACAAGAGTTAGCATGTTTAAAAGTTCAATGTTTAGTCAATATTTCCTTAAAAAAAGGTAACTTGACTCTTTTTGGAAGGTTGATGATCAAATTTGACTCTTTTTAAAAGGTTGAGAAAAGCTAAAGTGCAAAATAAAAATTATTATGAGTATTATTGCTGCAATTTCTACAAAGTTTAAAAAAATAGTCAACCATCGCATGATTGAGGATTCAAAAGCAGTGTTATTTGTGAGCAATGTTATCTTCACATCCATTTGAAGGACCGGATAAAATCTCGTGGTGTCACACTTCGACCGAAGCTTTTTCTGTCAAAAGTGCTTACAAGATCTTGAAGTAAGATGAGTGGCATTCTAGATATGAGAAATGGAAATGCGCATGGAAGCTTCCAGGTCCACAGAGAGTCCGTTTTTTTATTTGGATTGTCTTACAGCAAAGATTTCTCAGCAATGCAGAAAGAGTCAAATGAGGACTAGCGATTGATCCTTCTTGCTCTATCTGTGGTCATGAATCGGAAGACATTTTGCATATTCTCAGAGATTGCACAACAGCTAAAGATGTTTGGAATCAGATTATCTCAGGTAACCACTTACTGGAATTTTTCTCTAATAGTTTATATGATTAGATTCTTTCTAATGTGCAAGACAATACTATGATTCATGAGGGAAGAGTCAATTGGGCTTGCCTTTTTGGAATACTTACTCGGCACATTTGGAAGAACTGAAATTATTTTTCAAGAAAAACTTGGAGACCACGTGAGATAGTCAAAGCTTCGTACAGTTGGGTCAAACAATTTTTTTCAGTCTCTAGTGTTGAAATGATGGGTTACGATAACTTGTCCATTGATGATCGGCCTTTTGGATAGCAGATCTTCTTTAACACCGATGATGCTGTGACAGCCCTAAAGTGACCCTAGTCGGAAAGCGGTTTCGGGACCGCTAAACCAAGTCACCAAATTATTTGAATATGATAATTATTGTCTAAAATATGTGAATATGAATGTGTGAAAGTTTTAAGCTTCGATTTAGTTAATTGCATGTGAATTTAGTTAATAGGACTTATGTGGGAAAATTTAGAAATGTGCTAGGCAAATGTAAGTGGCCTATTAATGCATGTTATAAAGGTGATGGGTTTGCATGTCAAATTACCCAAAATTTGACTAGTGGCCGGCCATGCTATGGGATAAAAGGTATTTTAAACCTTTTATGTTAGTGTTTTATGTTAGGAAAAATAAAATAAGGAGCATGGGCAATAAAATAATAATGGTTAGTAGGATGATGAAAAAAAAAAGGGTTCTCATTTGTTTCTTCTTGACCGAAAAATCAAAGGAAGGAGGGGAAGAAAAGGTTGAAGAGGTTCGGCCATACTTGTATCTAGATTAAGGTATGTTTGATGATGTTCCATGAGATGCATGCATGTTTTAGTTGTTAGCTTGAGTTCTACCTAGCCCATGGTCTAAATCTTGCTATGTGATGGAGATGATACTCGGCCATGGATGTGTCATTCTTGCTTGGTGTTGATGTTGTGTTGATGAGATATCAAGTTATTTTTGTGACCCAAGTTGAGATTTGGATTTTGGAATGAGTAAAGTTTTCGGCTATGGTAATTATAAGGGTGATAGATGTTGTTTCATGCTAAATCTAGATGAACAATGGTAGTGCTTATATCTCGATATTTATGAGTTTCTTTCTTGGTTCTACCTTAAACCCATGAAGTATTTTTAATTGGTGTTGTTGGAGGTTTCGGTCATGGGATTATAAGCTTGTTAGTTTGATGGTGAAATTTATGCCTTGTAAGGGTAAATGGTTCAAAGGAACATTCGGCCATGATGTAAAAATTATGGTGAAGTGATGTTAAATGCTTTGAATATTGAGTATATATATATTGTTATAAGTTGAATTTAAGGTTTGCTAAATTGTCTTTGTCATTGCCGAATGTGTGTATAGTTAAAGAGAATTTGTTAAAGTGCTTAGTTAATTGATATTGAGTCAATGATATGTGTATTCGGTCATAAAGTTGCACATGAGGAAATGTTAGATTAATGGTATTAAATTGCTTAATGTGATTAAAAATGCGTATGACCATTTTGTATTTGAGCTAAAGGTGGCCATATGACCTATCAAATTCATTGTCATATTCGGCCATAAGCTAGCATAATGAGACTTTAATAAGTTAAATTTGTTTGAATTAGCTCAAGAGCTTAGAGGACCAAAGTTGGATAAAGGAAAGGAAAAAGTGATCGAATAGCCGTCGAAATCGTTCGACAACATCCGAGGTAAGTTTTCGAGTAATGGAACTTAGATTATGATTCGATTAGATCATGTTTTAAGCAATTCAAAATCATGCTCTTTGTATGTGGCTATTTAGCCGAAAATGATAATGCTTGATAAGTGACTTATGTTTGAATTCTAGTTATGAAAATGGAATATAGATGTGTCATGATTTATTGATATGTGCATGGATATTCGGATGATAACCGGGCTAAGTCCCGAAGGCATTTGTGCGAGTTACTATATCCGGGCTAAGTCCCGAAGGCATTTGAGCAAGTAGTTATATTCGGCTAAATCCCGAAGATGCTTGGGTTTGGAAGTGAGCAAGCTTGCTGTAAATTTCCAATTAAGACGCTCATAAAATCCAAACGATGAGGTATGTTTCGTATATGCATCGGAAAAGTCGATCCGTTTTAAATAGTATTCGTTCAATTGATTAACGAATTTTCGGCCTTTAGTTAGGTTTGATACCTTGTGAATGAATATATGGATTGAAGCGTGAAGTAAGTATGATTATGAGAATGTGCATATATGAAGTTATCCAGTTAGCCATATGAATGTTATACCTTAGCCGAAACTAATTACATTATTCAAAACTTACTAAGCATTAAATGCTTACTCCGTTTCTTTGATTCTTTGTTTTATAGATTTTGGTTCGTCAGCTATCGGACTCGGGAGTGTCAAAGTCAAAGTCGTCCACACTATCAAAGCCCCTTTTGGTACTCTTTTAGTTGAACTCTGATAATGGCATGTATAGGAGTGCCCTTGTGTTATTAGTCAAGTACTTTGGTGTTGTATATATTTGGATAGCCATGCGAAAATGGCTTATATATTTTGAGCATAGTGTTATAATCATCTTGTATGTATATGGTTATTGTGAGGTGTGGATATGCTTGGCAATGATTGGCCATTGGATTGGTTAATCATGATCATATTTTTGTGCTATATATGCTAAAAGGGCTAGTTGAATCATGGAAACTATGAAATAGGTAAAGTCCACCTTAAAAACAGATGCTGACAGCAGCAGTGGTGTGGATTTGAAAAATCACTAAAAATAGTAAGAATGGAATTAAATAGTGAATAAATTATGTAATAGAACCTTGATGAATCTACTTTCATATGGGATAAACGAAACGATCATATGAGTCCTATTTTAAGAGATATTTAAGTTTTAGTAAAACAGGGCTAGAGCAATTTCTGGATCCCCTGATCTGACTTTGGAAATTCATTATAAATTAACCAGAGATAATTAGAAGTCATGTCTTATATGTATAGATTCCTTTTCGAGTCTAGTTTCTTTAGAAACAAACGGCATAAGTATTGAAGCCCTGTACAGGGAGATATCCAAGTCGTAATGCACGAAGGTCAGAATGGTCAAACCCTGTAACAGGGGAGACTTTAACTAATAAACTGTACTAATTGGCCCGACCAAAAATTCTAGAAAAAATTTTGTGGATGGATATATGAGTCTAGTTTCAGGGAAAATTTACAGAATCAGTTTTCGAGTTTTGGAACTCGAGATATGATTTTTAAAGTGACTGTGATGCAGTTAACCAGCTTGTCTGGAATTTTAAAGTGAACTGTGTTAATAAATGAAATAAGTCTGTTAACACCTCGTGTTCGACTCCGGCAACGGTCTTGGGTATGGGGCGTTACAATTTTATATACAATTGGACTAAGGAAACGCAACATTTGTGGGAGTAATTCGTGATGATAATGGAGAGTTGATCTCTGGGCATAACCGATATATCGGGAAGTGCTCGATTTTTTATACCGAACTTTGGACCATTTTGGAGGGCCTCTAGCTTATCTAACGCAGAGGTCATGACAAGGTCATAATCTAATATGACAGCTTGGAGGTCATTAAAACTATCTAAGGAAGTGTTTCCATCACATCGAACTTCTTTGATTAGAAGAATTCAAAACATCTTGGCACAAGAAAAACAATGGCTCTTACATTACATGCTTAGAGAGCAAAATTAAGCTACGAATTGCTTAGCCAAACTAACTTTGGTAAAAAAGAAAAATTGTAAAATTTTGACCTCCTTTCTACGATAGTACTAGATCTCCTACAAACAGATAAGGCAAAGGGTTTTCTTTTCAAAGTACTTCTATGTAATTAGTTAGATAATGTTTTACTTTCACAAAAAAAAAAAGAAGAAGGGAATTTGAATAGCACGATTGGTTATTTAAATTGGAATAGAACAAGAATTGAATAGTCTATTAGGTGGGAATGGAATACAATAATAACATAATATTATATTGTTTGGTTTGATAGAGTAATGATAAGGAATATACAAGGAATAGATTGCAAATGAAAATTTTACTCTTAGATAAAAAATTGTTTATTTATATTATTAAAAACTAATTAAATTATATTTTATAATAAAATAAAAAATTAAAAATATAATTATTTGTGGAATAGTTTACTATTTAATTTTAAAAAATTATATTTAAAATAATAGGTAAAATAACACAAAACATGATTAGCAATATAATAATTACTAATCTATAGAATTTTAATTTTAATATAATAGTCCCTAATACTTTTAAAAATTTAAAATTTAATTCCTTTACTTACATCAAATCCTAAAATAATACTAATGTTTGTACATACGAACCTTAAATATATCATTCCTATTATAAATTCTTGTAAATATATTACTACGTATTGAAATTTCTTGTAATTAAAAAATATAATTCTTACGTAAGAATTGCTTTCATGTAATAAATGCAATTTCAGTTCACTTAGAAATATTATTACGAAATTTATATTTTCTAAATCAACAAGTTTGGTATATTGGCCGTGAATTATTTAACTCCCTTTGAAATTTTATCACATATTTTATTTTTATTTTTTAAATTTCGAGATAAATTTTAAGACTTTATTCAATGTGTGATTTGATATATGAATTTTAATTTAATATAATTATATACATGTAACTTCGATTGTGGTTCAAATACATACATGAAACTTTAATTTTGATTCAGTCATACACATTTAAAGAAATAAATAATCAAATTTATTTTTATATTGGATAAATATAATTATATGTGTATGCAATATATAAACATAAAATAATGCTATATCAATAATTGTATTAATGATTTGTGAGAATTTGATCAAATCAAAATTTCGTGTATAAATTTACACATTAAATCATAATTTATGTATAGTTTTGAAATTTATCCCTTAAATTTTTAAATGCAATTTAAGGTCACATATCAAAATCTTAACTTTACTTGTGGAGTGAAAATTTGCTGAGGTGTCGGTCATTGAACGCGGCCAATTTTTTTTACCCAAATATTTTTTTGAACAATTTCATTATAAGTTCTAATATTTTTTTTACACAATGCCTAAAATCCATAACTCCTCCCAACCTATAAATAAGAGGATAATGTGTTTTAGTACATTTGAACTCACATCCTTCTGTATTGACAACAATACCCATACTAATCAAGCTAAAACTCAATTAATTTTTTTAAAACCCCAATTTTAAGTGCCAAACAACCTAGATAAAAGAGTGATATTGATATGGAGATATGAGGCCTAGTCTTTAGGTATTTGTAGATAGTTTTAGTGATGGGCTTATTATGGGCTTTACAAAACATATGGGTTGATCATAATTGGGTCAGTCCGAAAAGGAAGCCTTCACAAACAAATCCTTGAATATTGAAAAGAAATAATTTTTTTTTTAAAAACCCTAGAAATAAAATAAGCGGCAACTATCATATAAATTCATTTCGATTGCCATTCAATTCCACTCTCTTCTTTGGAAGGCGTGTTTTTACTCTCACCTTCTCCCACTCCTCGTAAAACCCTAGTTCTCAGACGCCACTAAAACCTTAGTCCTCTCACTCGTCTTTCATCATCCTCATCAATGGAGTTCTGGGGTAACCCATTCTTTCTTTTACTTATCTCTCTTCGATTTTATGTTTATGTTTCTTTTACTTTTTGAAGCTTTGATTTTTTTTTTAAAAAATTCTAATGAAATGATGCTAGCTTTCCCTTGGGTTTTATTTGAACTTCTCTCTTTCAATGGGAAGCTTGTTTTTGTGGCCGTGTTTGATTGGGTTTTGGGTTTACTGTTGTCAACGCTAATAGCATCAGTTGCTGGTTTCATTATTTGAGATTTATCAGTATGATTTGACACATGGTAATTATTTTGTCATTGGATGGTAGCTTGTTGAAAATGATTATATGCAAATTATATTTTTCAGGATTATACTTGAGACATGGACATATTGTTTTTATTTCAAATTGGGTTAATCAAATTGGATCATCTTTTATGCTACTATTAGGTATTGAAGTTAAAGCTGGACAGCCTATTAAAACGGACCCTGGTGCCAGTCATGTCATCCATCTTTCCCAGGTTGGAAACTGTCTAACTTGATGTTGTTATCTATTGTTGTTTGTCTAAAATCATCTGCTTTGTTGCCTTATGTTTTAGGCAACACTTGGTGAGTCAAAGAACAAAGCAGAGTCGGTTCCTCTCTATGTGAATGTTAATGGGAAGAAACTCGTTCTCGGAACACTTTCCCACCAGAATTGCCCGCAATTGTGTTTTGATTTAGTATTTGAGCAAGGCTTTGAGCTCTCTCACAACTGGAAAAATGGGAGCGTCTATTTCCTTGGTTACAGAACTTTTGTCCCAGAGGAAGGATATCCTTTTATCAATAGCAATTATTTTGTTTTTCTTTTTTGTAATAACCAAACTTATTTTTTTAATGTGAATTTTGCCTGTGAAATCTTGTGCTTCCTTGACTTCTATGCTGTTTTCTGTCACCTCTGATGATGAATTTGGTGAGTAATGGAATATATCTTTTGCCTAATTGCAAATTGCTTTAATCAAGTTTTTCTCATGCATATTATTCTTATATACAGATAGTGAGGAAGAAAGTAGCGAGGATGAGGAACTTCCTGTGGCTGCTGAAAACGGTTAGTTCTCTTTGTGTACTGGAATTTAGTATCAATAATTGAAGATTCTACTAATTTGCACTTTCAACCTGCAAACATTTTCTTCCATTACAGGAAAAGCTAAGACAGATGCAAAAACGGCTAATGCTGGGAAACCTGATGCTGTAAAACAAGCTGTCAAGATAACTGAACCAAGTGATAACAAGAAAAATGAGGACGATGATGATGATAGTGATTCCGAGGATGGAAGTGGTTCTGATGATGAAGATGAAGAGGTCCTTTTCTCAAAACTAAGCAAAACCATAATTTCATATTGAATGTTTTTCCTTTGTTCTGAGTGGTGTTTTGTTTGATATGACTTTAATTTTATTGTCAATGACTTCAGTTTGATAATTTTTAAGGATTTGTTTTTCTCTAGTTGAAGTAGTGATTGAGAAATTTGGATTGAATTTTTCTGTTCTTCTGGACAGATGTCTGTGGATGAAAGTTCAGATGATGAGGATGAGGAGACACCTAAGAAGGTACGTTTTGTGGGTTCTAACTGGTACTTGATTGTTCAATCTGACCTGATTCAGTTGATGTAAATTTATGTCTCTGGATTTCAAGGTTGAGTCGAGCAAAAAGAGACCGGCAGAAGCTGCAACACCTGTTTCTGCAAAGAAGGCTAAACCTGCAGCGACACCTCAGAAAACAGGTCTTTTCTCATAGTTCACATGAAACTCTGCCGTATCATATATGGTTTTGACATGTTTTTGGCAATGGTTTACCTTGATCTGGCATCCATTTCTTTAAGATCTTATGATTTCATTATTCCTTGCTCTTGCAGATGGTAAGAAGGGTGGTCACACTGCAACCCCACACCCATCAAAGCAAGCTGGGAAAACTTCTGGAAAGAGTCCAAAGTCTGGTGGTCAATTCTCTTGTGGATCTTGTAGCAAGTACTTGCCTATAACTTTTAGAACTGCTTCCAATTTTGTTTTGAATCGGTTTGGTTTCTTAACTAACTTCCTCCATTCACCATGAACAGGTCCTTTGGTTCCGAGGGTGGTCTAGAGTCCCACAAGAAGGCCAAGCATGGTGGCAAATGAGATGATATTACATGCTCTTATGTGCATGTTTAATTTTTGAGAGATTATGCTTTTCTTAGTAAACTGGTAGTTTATTGTCTAAAAAAGGCAATTGAGTCCCCTTGCTTCTGATTGAAAGCTTATTGTTTTGGCAAATTATATATTTAGGGTGTAATGTTGCGTATCTCAAATCGTTTACTATTTTAGTCGTGTTTTTTTTTTCTGGCATTAAATTTGATGTTTATGTTTTTGGAGCCTATAGAAGTTAAAACTTTTGTATTTTTTTTTGGATAACGAAATGTTGAATGGCAATGCTTATTCATCATATAGTTAACCATTAACTATTTCAACTGGTAAAATGATAATAATTTCATGTGGTAATGCAAAATGTGCTATCATTTTTAGGAATGCACAGCAAGCTTTAATGCATTCATTTTACTAAACGACTAAAGGATAAATATAATTGAAAGAACAAAGTAGTAGAAGAAAATCCGTATTCCAGGGCTTATATTGTATGAAGATAAATACATAATAGTAGGCGTATAAAATTGTAATATCCGCCACAACAATAACACATGAGAAAAGTGGCAAGCTATTGTCTTTGAAATGATTAATGCAAGTTACGGGAAATTAAGCTGCACTCCAAAGAAAAGGACATACCAAAAATTGAGTTATACTAAAATTTCTGACTGAAGAGTTAGAATTTTTGCATATAGAAAAAGGTCCATCCATGAATTACAAGCATCTGTTTTAGTTCCGATGGAAGACTGAGCAACAGTTATGATAGTAGTAATAGAACAATGGGTATGAACTCTTTGTACCTATTACAAACATTGCTCTGCCTGCCTGCCTGTCTGTTCTCCAAGGACTTTGTAATACTTGGGTAGAGAAAAATGGACATAAGATGATAGAAAAACCAATATACATAAGATTTTATATATGGGTTCAATGTTAAGTACGAACAGTCAGCTGGTTTGCCCGAGAGGTTAAGGGGGCAGACTTAAGATCTGCTGCACATAAGTGCGCGTGAGTTCGAACCTCACAGCCAGCACTAATTTTGATTGGCTTGTTTGAAGGACAGGGTAATTTTTTTTCAAGGCTACAAATTTTTTCCTAATAATTGTTTCTGTTTCAATAAGTTAATACTAACTAATTCATTTTGAATTTAACTTTTTGAAAATTTTGCATGAAGGGTGGATATCGGAGAAAAAGTAGTTTGTGGCAAATTTTTATAGTTTGTACTTTTAATATTATGCAATTTTAGTATTTTGATGATTTTGAATTATAGACTTTTATTTTGAGTTCATAATTTATTGATTTGAAAGGAATTGGAAGATTTAATAAAAGTTATTTCACGACTTAAGCATTAAAATGTTAGGAAGATATCTAAAAATGATCTGGAAGTTTGATGCAAAAATTGTCAAAAAACTTAAAAAAATTTCGCTCTATGTATTCAATGGCACTTTTGTATTTTCTCCATCATATTTTTTCCCTATAAATAGACATTATTAGGTTGAGAGAGGGATATAACCATTATTGGTTTTATTTTGGTTTTGTATTTTATTTTCTTTATGGGTTTTTATCCCTCTTTTTTAGTTGAAGTTTGATTATCTAAAGTTTGTTAGATCTAATTATTTTTAATCTTGTCTTTACTCTTTAGTATTTGCATATCTTTTGGATTAATTACAATTATTCAAATTTGTTAAATATTTGGTTGGTATTTGATAGCTTAGAACGGTTGCTTTGTTAATTAGAGATTTAGTTGATTGATTGATTTCTAATAGTTATGGCGACTGCGTGATTATTTGTGTAGAGTAGGCTGTGATCTAACTTAAATAAACTCTTATTATGTGTTTATTGGTTAGAATTGAGTCTCTTTTATTCTTAATGTTATTGATAGTTTAAATTCTTAAGCAATTGTTATAGGATTGTTTAACAATAAGGGTAGTAATTAATGATGATTGACTTGATTGTTGAGAAGGTAACAAGATATTAAGTTGCTAAGCGATTGTTGACAACTATAACCAATTAATTAAAGAACATTTAAAATTATCTTTGTATCGATGATCAAATTCTTCAATCAAACAACTGCTAGAGTTTATCATATTGGTTTTCTTATATTTTATTTTACTATTTCTTTTTACTTTGTTTTAATTTTAATTTTAATTTCATATTTTATTTTTATTTTACTTGTTTATTAAAGAAATAAAATTATTATCGATATTTTCATATTTTATTTTTATTTTACTTGTTTATTAAAAAAATAAAATTATTATCGATATTTATAGACATGACCATACTTGTTGCTATCTACTAATTTATATTTTGAAATAGATTTTAATTTTTTACGACATCGACAACCGTACAATTAAATATTTAAAAAATATTTAAAATTTATATTTAATGTATCATTATATTAAATTATTTAACTATCATGTAATTTTACTAACTTTTTACTTTCTACTATTATGACTAAATTTTTTTTTAAAATAGCAACCATTTTTTTAAAATACTTTTCTACCACACTTTTTTCTAAAACCAATTTTGAAAATAACTTTTCAACCTAACCCTAACTGTAATTTTTAATCTTGTGATGAGCCCCGGATTACTTAATTTTTCCTCTCAAAAAAAATTGTCAAGTCGTTAATAACCCATATGAGAATAATACATTAGAAGCAGAAGAGCTAAATTTTACTAAAATTAAAGTGCAACTAATTTCACTAGCACAGGGACTGCTTATACAATTTGACCTAATTACTAATAAATGAAAAAACTAAATAGATTAGAAGCCCAGTAGCAGTTTTTAGGTATTAAGTGTGGCAGAGAAGAGGAGAAAGAACGAAGAAACGAAAAGTTAGAAGGGAAACACAGATTTTAATAACTACCAATGACCAAATGTTTCTTCAATCAAAAAACAAACAGGTCCTTCAATGTCTTAGCACAAAACATGATTCTGGGGGTCCAACAAAAACCAAACTTGTCAGGTTAACAACTAAATATAACAAATAACAACGTCTAGCAAATTAAGTAGAGCCTTTGCTAATACCACTATTACTCTTTGCTTGTGGTTAGGACCCAATGCAACAGAGTTGAGGGAGTAGTAGTTGCAGCTACTTCTTGTTTTCTTCTTTAAGTTAAACCCAAAAGATACTTTAAACCACCAGTTTATTTGGCATCCAATGGACTACCTGTATACACAAATTCCATGATAAAGTTGCAATTAAAATGATTGCTCAGTCCCGAGGAGCAGGAATACCTGAACCTGCAAAACTAGATTAACATTGATAAGTATACCGATTTCCTACAGAAAAATTGTGACTTAAAAAAGAGTTGAGGTAGAGATGGTTTAAGGAAATTAGAACCATGAACTTTGATCATTCAGTAGCCTGGACGTGCCATGGTCAGAGTACCTGACTGTAGATTTATGCGCACACACAGTATAAATGCACAAACAAAGCTTTAATCCACATATTTTCCTAATGCTAAAGGCTAAGCTAAATATTGAAGGCAGAAAGGTAGAAGGGTTCCACAGAGGAGATCAAGGCCACTAGAAGAGCTTCAAGGGAGTTGTGTAAAAGAAAGTAAATGTATGCTGATTAGCTTAAAACCTCATTTCTCTTGGTATTTTGACTTTTCTTTCTTAATCGTCTTGTTCTAGAAACTTCGATAAAACCAAGTTAATAGAAGAGAAGATATCGAGGAAAAATATGATAAAACCGGTAAACAAAGAGAGAGGAATTAAACAAACAATTCTAGAAAGAAACTGACTGGAGAGCTGAAGACAAAAAGGGCATGTGTTTGAAACTTCTCAAAGTAAAAGCACACAATCAAGCATCATGATGACAGTTGCAAAAGGCATGGACCTAAATGGAAAAGGCAAAACAAATTTCAAATTCCATATCATAGAATTGTGAACCTGCACTACCTGCACAGTGGAAAATGTGCTTAGTAGAAAGATTTACTGAATGGTTCGTCTTAGCAGAAATATTTCTAACTTCTACTGACTACAGAGAGGGGTTGAAATATAAAAATGATGAAGGAAAAACATTGAGAGACAAACCAGGCAGGGTGATATAATCAGGATTAATGGACTTCTGGAAGTGAAGCCTACTCCTGTTGCTGATAGTTCTTATCATCATTCCGCAAATATTCATTGCTACCATTCTCGTTGTTATTATTGGCAGCGTCTTTCTCAAAATTATTTGCATTTTCCTGTTGCTCCCTTTCACGATTCCATTGCTCAATTTTAGCACGTCTCTCCTCACTGCCTTCACGGATTGGGCTATGATTCCTCTTTCCCCCAGGGCTTCTGCTCCGACCTCTCCGATGACCAGGACTTGTGCTTCTGCGTCTTCTGCTCCGGCTTTCGTGATAATTATCCCTATCATTGTACCGTCTACTATGGTCACGTGAACCATGAGGGCGCTCATCATGGCTACTACGACGCCGGTTAGGGCTTCTGCTTCGGCTATGACTTCGCCTCCTTTTTGACCTTCCAAATAACTGGCGCCTCAACTCCCTAATAAAGATTAACACAATGAAAAGTTTTAGACATACAAAACAATGACCATATAAAACTAAAGCTGATTTAGAGAAACATCCTGCCTGCTTATTCTTTTAAGGTGCATAAAATTGCAGTATCCACCACGACTGCAAGTATTCTCATCATACTGCCTACAGGTGGCCTCTCGGAAGTCCGTCACAGGTGAGAAGTCAACAATGATAGGACGGGCTGTAGAAAAGTAGCAAAAAGCTAAGGCAAATTAGTGATACAAGCATTTGTGAAGATGAACTTCCAAAATAACCAATAAATCAAAGCTAATACAAAGGACAACTTAACAACACAAGCATCTATTACATATTATGAAAATGCCCAATAATAGAAGCTCATACAAAAGGACAACTCAACAACACAAGAAACTGTTACATATTATGAAAAGAAAGAAACTAATACAAAAGGGTAAGGTAACAACACATTCATCTATTGGAATACCAAAATTACAAATGGATGGAAACTAATACCAAAGAATAATATAACATAGCCAGGACTTGACATTTTGGAAATGACACAAAGTTGAGTTGGTTCGAGGTTTGAATAATCATGTTTATGTCATAATTGTGCCATCTTAAATTTGACACAAAATAATCGTGTTTCAAAGTATGTTGACTCATCTAACTTGTACATGAACTGTTTCTACACGTTTAATTAATTGTGCTAACAGGTTAACCTACATTACTGAACACATCTAACCTGTTTAAACTCATTTATAGAGATATATTTGAAATACATAAAATAACTTATCATCCATGTTCAAATACGTTTATCATGTATATAAGGCTAAACTTTGTTGTATTTAATCAAATTTAAAAGCATTATCCTATAACCTGTATATATATATCATGTAATACAAAGGATAGAAGAAGCCAAACCAGCATAAAATCTTCCGCTAAGATTCTTTACTGCATTTGCAGCGTGTTCTTCCTCTCTAAACTGAACATACACATTGCCTACCTGTTCAGAAAATTAAGTTATCAAACAAATAGAATCCAAACGAAAAATTTTCCGGGAAAAAAATATTTACCATATGGTCAGCCAAGTTATCACATATGTTCAAACTCTCAATTTGACCGTACTTGCTCAACTCCTCAAACAAATCCTCATAAAAAGCCTGCAAATTCAACATTAAAACACTAAGACTCCAGTTGCCAAGCTACTTTTAAACAATATCCTAACTAAAAATTACTCTACACCAAATCACAGAATCCAAATAGAGAAACAGTAAAACTTTGAGATTTGAAAAGCTTAAGGAGAAATACCTCAAAATGTTGTTGGATCTTGCGGGGATCGATGGGGTTACCCTGGGCGTCGACGCCCGGGGTGATCATGTCCGGCCGTTGGTACATGTTGGAGAGAAGGATAGTAGGGCTGATGCTGGGCTTGGTGTGGAGACGCGAGCAGCGATCCCCATGACGGCACGCGCCTATCTTGAAATAGAAGGGGCAGTTCACTCTGTCCTTTTCAGTCCCAAATATCGACGCCAAATGCTCCGCCATTTTTCTTCCTCTTCCAAGGATCTGTTCCCTTTTTTCTGTTCTTTTCCGTCGTGGGTTTGATTTGAAGATCAATAATATAGGTGAAAAGTGTTTTCGGTTTTTGGGTATTTGGATAATAACATTACGTTACATCCAAACTTTCAAGGCCCAGCTTTGACATCATTCAGATTTAAACAGGGCTCATATACGTACCTTTGGGCTATGGCTATGGTCACATCATTCCAAGGCTAATCATAATCCAATACCATCCTTCTGCAAATCTCCTAATTAGATTTGTTGTCGAGAAATATGATCCCTCAACTCTAACTACATAAATATTTTCAAAACAAAAACGCTTTTTCCATATAAAAACACTCAACCCCATAAGGATTCTTTGAATTTGAAGAAAAATGATACTCACATTATTATTCCATCCATTCATAAATTTATATCACCAGTAATTCACAATAATTTAACTTGAAAATTTTAATCTAAAAAAAAATTGAATACAAAATAATCTAAACGTACACCCATATTAACTCAAACAAAAAATATTCAAAAATTTTAAAACTTTGATTAAATCAATTATTTTTTGTTTATCTCATCAGTAACTTCTTGCATATTATTATAAGATAGTGAAACTCCAAGCTGTGGCAGGCACGAATGACACAATAGATGAGATCCTTACCATATACACATCATACATGATAAACAGCACCCAGTAGAATGGGTTTAATATGTATGCAGTTTTCGAAATCGTTCAATTTTATCTTTTAATTGCAACCAGTTTATTATTCCAAAACAAACTTTACTTTTACAACTCTAGGATTCCTCTTTCAAAATAACTTCACCAATATCCCCCACCTACTCTCACAAGCCTGGAAATGGACAAACTGGATTCTAAATTATTTCAATTTCAGCATAGTAGATAGTAGATGCTGCGGTATATATAAGGATGAATGAGGGTGACCCCATGTCTCAGAAAAATGGACCTAACATGTCCCCCGAATGATGGGGTTGCATAACCAAAAAAATAAAAACCAAAAGGATCCCTATGTATATGTCTTTGTTATAAAATTGAAACATCAAACACCACTCCTAAAAGGCCAAAATACAAGACAGCAAGTTTGAGATGACTTCTCAGCTAAGCATTATTGTATTTCATCTTATACTTAAACACCAACCAACTACAACAAATCAATTTTAACTAAATTCTCACATTTAATCACTTCATCTTATCAGTCCTTTTCTTCATTCATTGCAATACCAGCGGGTCAAATTTTTGGTTTCTTCTGTTTTTTGAAATGAATAACTGGGAAGAAAGCTACAAGTGTTGGCTATGTGGTCCTTGGAGACGAAGTGTGGTTAAATGAGTGTCTCAAAGCCACTCTTTACAATTCTCCCCATCATAATTGACAAAAGATATATACTTTAATGCAATCTGACACATCTTGGCTGTTACACTATAATGCAATATATATATATAATATATGGTATGGAGTACCTTGTGCTTTGCAATAATAATACCATTTTGCCTATGGGTGATACTATTCACTTACACTATAGTTGGCAAAAGTTAAGGTTGATAATACTGCAACATCATGTGGTAAAAATATTGTAGAGAATTTTATATATCATCTAAGATATACGTGATACGTCGTGATATATCGTGTGTCATTGTCTGGTTATTTCATTAGTCATGTTAATTTTTAATAACTTAATGAATAATTTATTTATTTTTTCTAATAAAATTCCATAATATTTTTAGCGTAAAAATATATATGACCATGAAAGATTTGATGTTCTTCACTAGTTACCACCACTTTAAATCCTGTGATTTTTTCTCATCAAATTAAAATGAGACTTTACCTCATTGACACAAAAGGTTCAAAAATTTAAATACTACATCTTGTTTCTGAAAACTAATTTTATTTTCTTTTCTTTAAAACAAATTGTCAGAAAACTTAATTTGGAAGTTTCCCTAAATCTATGACCTGCAATTAAATATTGAATTACTTTCAGTTTTTGAACAATGAATTTAAAGAAGAAAAAAACAGTGATTTGCAGGCCTCACTTCACTCAATTAAAACCTTTCAACCTACTCTCTTATATTATATAAACCAATGCCAGATATATTATTGCTTTTACCTTTTGGCTAATATAAAATAAAGCCTGTTTTGTTTATATGTCTCCCTCTCTATCTCTCCCCACTTGTTAACAAAAAGATAATGAGGCTTCTACATAAAGTAACATACATTTAGCTTCATTTTAAGTTTAATGTTCCAATATGTTGGGTTTTCTTTTTCCACTCAATGAATAGAGCTAGATTCCTAACTTGAAAAATAAGTAATTAGAAATTTATTTATATATATATATATTAGAGTAAACTGTAACATTAATTAATCACTAAATTATGAGTAGATTTTTATTTTAATCACTTAATTGAAAAGTTATAATTCAATCAATGATCTATTTAAAAATTTTCATTTAAGTCACAGAGCTATTAAAATCGATGTTATATGACATTTTTTTGTTTGCACTGCCTACATCAGTCGTAAGTTCTTTTTCTCCTCTTCTACAGTTTAGTTTTTTTTTTCATGAAATAATTTTAGATGTTACGAATTCGCAAACCAAAATTCAAACAACTTTCTCCGATCTTCGACACTAATTGTCAGATCAACTTGGATTTAAGGTATGTTATTCTACTCATTGATGGGTACTAATTCACTGAACCGATTGTTGAATTGTCGCTTGGAGCTCGCTAGCAGAATTTTTTTTTAACTTAATAGCCCAATGAGTTAAATAAAAACTTTTGAATAGTTAAATGACTTAAATGAAAACTTTCAAATAGTTCAGTGACCAAATTGTAACTTTTTTAGTTAAATGATCAAAACGAAAATTTATCCATAATTTAGTGGCTAATGGTGTAGTTTACCTTTTTAAAAAAATAAAAAGCAATAAAAATCGACAATACATATTAGTCGTATATAAAATATATGTTTTATTACGAAGTTGGGAGATATTATATTAAAATGATTATAATAAATAGAGATATCAATTGTTACAATAAACCGAGGAAATTTTGATTTGAAAATATTTTATTAAAAAGATTATAATAAATAGGTATGTCAATGTTTTATTATAAAATTTTGTATTAACAAACAAATTAATTTATGAAAAATAATTATAATCAATATAAACAAAAAAAATTACATTAAGTATATTATATTATATGACATTAAGTATAGGTTTGGATTGATAACAAAGCTAATTGCTATTGTTAAGTGATATTATGATTTTTTTTCTTTTACTGTTATTCAATTATACAGTTCAATCAATAAAAAAATTACATGTCAACTGAATATTTAAAGTTGTTTTAAAAAAAAATTCCATGTTATTACTTTGCCAACAACTAACGGTGTTATAAACATTATACCAAATTAAAGTAATGGATTAAATCTTATATTTCAGCAAAATAGAGGGACTAAAACCAGAAATACTTTAATTCAGAAATCATAATTCATCCCACAAGCTGCAAATGATTGGGACAAGACATGAAAGGTAAGAATGAACCTGTCTCTTGTAAACTTACCTAGTAATAAAGTGTCTGAAAATTACAGATCTAGAAATGATTTTGGACAATATTAATATCTGGAAAACATAGAAAAGCTTAACCTGATATTACGATGGGTTACCAGATTATATAATTTATTCTAAATAATCTATTCTAAGAGAAAGGAGAAAACGTAGGCCAATGCTTAAAGTCTAAGACAAATTATGTATGGCATCATGTTACTTTTGCATCAAGTTTTTTTTTTTTCTGTACTTTGATATATATAGCTGTATTTGCATGAATGGGATCAATGATTTCAGGATCTGTAAATAGTTTACCAGTTGCATTAATGATGCAAAAATTAGAAAAATCCAGGGAATGTATGCATGCACAAAACAAAGGTTGGTGAGTGAAATCAAGGCTTGGTCGACTAATGAGAAAGTAGATAATTCTAGTTTTTTTTATTCTATGAATGATGCAGCAATTATTGCCACAGTTGTGATCTTGGAAAGCAATCTAATTATTTTAAAATATTCTTATATCAAATACAAAATTATTAAAAAGCATGCAAATACTTGAATTTGATAAATTAACTGTGATTACAAGTTCACCCTACTATTTATCACTTTATTCCCTTGAAAAAAGAAAAAGCTTCAGTAAAACTAACAAATGGAAACTCAAAAATAAAGAAAACCAAAAGAGAAAAAAAAAATCTCACAATTACATGCAAATTGTCCAAAGCAAACTATCTCAAGGCCCTGACTCTGTATAAATATATATTGGCAATAACACCACTCTTTTTTTTTTTTGTTCTTTTCTGGTGAATTCTCCATTTAACAGCAATGATCTTTGAGGGAGACATGGCAACGGACCGACCGATGACGCCTTTTTTTTTTTTTTTGGTACTGAATATATTGAATGAACTATTTCTGTTTAACTAAAAATAAGTGATGGGACTGATATTTGCAGTCAAATGGTAGCAGCAGCAGACAAGTTTGTATCTCACTTTGCTTACTTAAATGATGGTGCCAACATATCCAATTCCTGTGATAAAGAAGGTAATGGTTTGCAGGAAGAGGTATACGAAGTAGTTATTCTTCCCGTGGACGAAATCGTAGCATCCGCATAGGAAAAGGAATGCTGCGAATCCAAGCTCCAACGTATTCAGCCTGTTGATTCAACATGATTACACACACACTGTTGGATTCTTTTTGTGTCAATTTTTATTAAAGAGCGATGATGATGATGATGATTTTTTATGTTGTTTACCTATCAGTGAATTTGAATTTCAACTTCCTTGGTGCTTTGGCATTGTTCTTGTTCTTAGCAGCATCGGCTGCTTTCTTGACAGCATCACCGAGTTTCTCGGTCACGACCCATTCATTGGCTCTCCCTGCCTCTAGGAGACCGATAAACGTTGCCTTTGTCCGGTGCAACGACATCACGTTCTCGAACAGGATCCAGTAAAACAATAGGTGGATTGATCTGCAAGAAACCACGCCAAAATTTTAGTTTTTGCCAATTGCAATAAACAGGCAGGGGAACAAAGTATGCTACCATTGTCATACCTTGGAGTTCCTACAGAGTTTAGAATGGTAATGACTGACGGAATATAAACAGCTCCCCAAATAGGAACCCAAACTTCGGGGATCAAAATCGTGAGCGGAAGAACAACGCAGTAAAAGCAAAAGGTGACCATATGAGCAATGATCTTCCGGACGAAGAAGAAGCTGTAAATTACATATACTTTCTTCCAGAATTTCACTTTCTGTAACACGTATTTCGAAACAAATCGATCAAAATTATCAAGATGTAAAAGGAGAAGTGAATTTGTAGCATGATTTACAGCAGAAGTTCTAACCTTGTTTTGAATGATTTCCCACACCATTTTCCTGAAGAGATTAGCAGGGCCACAAGACCATCGATGCTGCTGGAATCGAAATGCCTTGAAAGTACTAGGAAGTTCACTTTTCACCTGAAGGTCACCCAGGTAAACGAATTTCCATCCCCGGAGACTCGCTCGGACCGCCAGGTCCATGTCCTCCACGGTGGTCCGATCCTTCCACCCACCTGCCTCATTAATGGCCGCAATTCTCCATATACCAGCCGTCCCTGCATACATTTTTTTATGTGATTCATTAGACTCGTTTATGAATAAATAAAATATTGGTATGAATTTTCAACTGAAGCACCTTTCATTATTTATTACCAAAATCCTACTTAGTAACGACATCTTAACCGACACTAATTCTGAGTTTGTCCAAGTCAGTGCTGCATATATTTTCTTAGTTTGCACTCACTTTCAAACACCAACTACACCTCTCTTTTTTTAATACATGGCAAAGTCACTATCAGTAGATAGACCAAATTAATGCATCATATATATATATATATACCATTAAAACCAAAGAAAGCATGTGTTGCTGATCCAACTTCCTGTTCCACTGTGAAATGGTAATCCAATGACATCTCTTGCATTCTTGTTAACAAACATTCGTCAGCATTCACTGCAAAAACAATGTAACCATCGATGAATATCATGGAATTGAATTTAAATGTCTTAAAAATTATTAGATTTGTAATTAACATAATTGGCATACAAACTTAATGCATAATGTGGGGTACAAACAAAATATAAAGCCGTCTAGACTTTTTTTGTCCTCTTTTGGCTCAAATGATAATGTGACAACACGAGGGGAGCATACAAAATCTATGCATCTGACTCTCATATTTTATAATAATTTTATTAATTCCTTTGCATCCAAACCCATAAACAAAAAACAATTACTACTATTTTTTTAATTTCAAAGAGAAAATGGAAAATATCTGACTTTAAAAAAATCCAAGTGTCGGCAAAATGGAGTAAGGTCCACCGCATATGGATATAGTACTGCCCGCATCTTAGACTTTACGCTGGGACCCAATTTTTTACTTGAAAAAGTTAAAAAGGCACGTGGAAAGTGGAGTGGCTGTTATTTGGTTCTAAATGACAATTTTAACCTCCAGGCCACTAGGGGACCTTTGCTCTTGACCACGTGACCCGTACAATCTGGTTCGTTGATCAAAAGAGCAAAATCCCACCGTTTTTTGTTCTTTGTTATTTGAAAATGACGAAACAACCCTCGCAAGTCACATGCTATTGAAAATTAAAAGAAATGTACCTTTTAACTCTCTGTTTTCTCCCCACAAATGAAAATTAATAATCTCTAACCAATACAAAAACGGAATTGTGAAATTGATAATTACTAAACTAACTAAATATTTATATGCTTACTAGTACTACCATTAATATAATTGATTAGGTGTTATGATACTATTTCATATTCTCAAAGATGGGTCCCATGAACAATGATGAAGAAAGGGTGGCTTAGGGCAAAGAGGGTCCACACCCCCGTGATTGGTGGGTTCTTCTTGTGGACCCATCCCTTTAGCCAGCCTCCCATGCAGTCTGCAACCAATTCCGCCGACAAAAAACCAAAAACCCAATTGCAAAGATAAAAAAGACCTAAACAAAACAACCAAGATAATATGCCCACCGACAGTCTGAGAAATTTAAGCACAAAAGCTAATCCAAAATTATAAATGGTAATTAAATTTAATGTATTAATTTTGGTTGTCTTCTGTTATTAGGCGGTTATGGATATGGTTGTGTTACGGTTTAGAGTTTGTACTTACCAAATCTCCACCGGGCTTGAACCAGAGCAATTTCAGGGTTGTTGACCAGAAACGGGATGCTGCGTCTAAGGAAATCGGGTTCAGGCCTGAAATCAGCATCGAAAATGGCCACGTATTCGCAGTGTTTAACGTAGCTTCGTTTTAACCCTTCTTTCAAAGCTCCGGCTTTGTAACCCGTTCTATTTTCCCTGATTTGGTACGTTATGTTGATGCCTTTGCTCGCCCATCTTTGGCACTCTTGCTCTACCATCAACTGCAATCATAGGGGGGAGGGGTAATTATGGCGATTCAATTGCATTATCATTTTGGGCGAGGAAATTAAGGACACAAAAATGGCATCGGGAACTGTTTTAAAAGTGATTGGTTTTGACTTTAGGTAAGATATTGGTTTTTACCTTGATTGCAGGGTCAGTTGAATCATCAAGTACTTGGATCACGAGACGATCCGACGGCCATGAAAGTCCACAAGCTGCTCCAATGGAGATCTTGTAAACCTGTTCTAATACCCAACGTCAACAACAAAAAACCCAGAAATGAAAAACACCAAAAATGAACAACAGAGGAGAAAAAACAGACTTCTTTTTCGTTGAACATTGGGATTTGGATTAAAACGACGGGGAAATTAGAGCTACCGAGTTCCACATCATCTTGAATGAGCTCAAAATTGTAACGCTTCTCTGGTTTTTTCCAGAAAAGCTTAACCAGGATAATGACTATGCCCATGTAAACCCGCTCCATGAAGAGCATGAGGGACATGGCTAAGCAAATGTAGACGCCCAGTTGCAGCAAGGGAACTATCAATGGCGTTTTGATTAGCTCCCAAATCAAACCCAGTTGGCCCGTGATGTCATCTCTCGACACTTGAAACGACTCCGGGATCAGCAGCTTCGGTGAAATTTGAGCCATCGCCTCCCTCTCTCCCACTCACTAGTAGAACAAAAAAAAGAGAAACCAAGAAAACGGGTGTCGGCAATGGCCTTTTTTTTCTCTCTTTTTTTATAACATGGAAAACTAAGAGACCCTAATCAAATTTGCCACTGCTCTCCTCTTTACTCTCTCGCAAAACATGTGCCACCCAATGTAGCTTCCGTTTTGTTTGAAACAAAAAAGGAGAGAGAGGCTGGCTCTGTGAGGAAGAAAACCGGGCAATAGATGGATAGGTAGATAATGGGGGAGAGAAATAGAACGAGTGTTTTTATAGTCACATTTGGTCCTTTTTTTTGGACTCTTAATTTTTACTCTCTTCCCCCTATTAATTTTCTTTTGGAGTTACATACATTTTTTTTTAGGGGGATCACCATAAAAGTTCAGTACATTAACTGTTCCAACTAGACGAGTGAATGGAGACCTTTATTAGTTCAGACAACCTAACAACTTTGTAAAACCAAGTTTTAATTCTCTGTACTTATTCCTACTTCTGAATTTTATCTACTTCCAATTCCAAAAATTTCTGAAATTTAAAGAAGTCCAAAGAGTGTAGGGACTAAGGACAAAATTAGACCATAGCAATATCTAAAAATTCATTACAAGCTAAAAAAAGCATGGTGTTGATGACTATTGAGAGGACATTTTTGGCATACTGAGTTACTGAAATAACCTTCCAAGAATGTGAACACACTGTTCACTTTTTAAAGATATGATGTGGCATTTAGTAATTGAGTGGGGTGGCAGAAGCCAAAAACATTAAACACTTTCACCTTGGGAAATTGGCATTAACTGCCTTGACCTAAAAGTTAAAAAACCAAAAAGTACCAATAAGAGAAGGTTGGAGGAGGAAGGTTTAAACTCCCTCTTCAGGCAAGATTATTAGTTAAATACCTGGATTTGTTTGTTTCCCCCTTTCCCTCTTTTGGAATCTTGATTTTACTTCCTCTATCATTGCTAATCTTTACAATTTCATCCTTCTATTTTAATTTCACATAATTTTATAACTAAATTATTTCAAATTGAGTAGACTTAAGGGACTAAAAACCATAATTAGACCTAATCAAATTGTTCCTTATCACCCATTTTTAACGAGTCACCATCCCCAAAATCATTCTCCAGTTTTCACTCTTTTTTGTTATGATTGGAAAGAGATTTAATTTTTTTTCCTTAGTGCTTTAAAAAGAAGAAATCATAACATAAATATTATATAAATTAAGAGGTTGCCAAATAGAATCATCTTTAATTAGTTACTTACTAAGTATATGGTATGATTTTACTCATTATAAATGCTATTTTAGAATAAGACGTAAAACATTTACTTCATGAGGCAAATATTAACTTATTTACTTAAACCAATTCTTACCTTCTCACTTACCCTTTCAGTGGATTATTATTATTATTAGGCAATCATGGTTGAATCAAATCTTTTTTGCCTCGTATATTTCATAAAATCTCATTTGGGACCCAAATTCTATATATATGCCTGTCTGTACCTTCTATTTCTTATGAATGAATTTTAACAATTTTGATCCATTCTTATTCACTTTAATCCACCTTCATTAAAGTAAAATGAATAAAATTATAGTAGTTGTGCTTGAGATGAATAGTATGATTGTAATTCAATTGATTCAAGTTGAGTTAGTTGAGTTCCACCATCCAGCCGTGTTACAAGCTATTAAAGAAATTATTCAACATCCTTAGATGATTAAGGTGACACATGTATTCAAAGAGAGTAACCAAGTAGCTAATGAATTGGCAATAATGACATTTTCAAGGTATTTAGGCATGTATAGCTATATGCAACTCTCGAATGAAAGTCTTCAAAAGCTATATGATGATTACTTTAGAATAACTTGACCCCACTTAGTCTAGTTATGATTTTATCCTTATTAATGATTAAGAATAATCTAATAAAATATAATTAAGGTAATTTATAACCGAATAATAAAATTTTACGGTCTAATCAAATGAAATAGTATAACATATTCAATAATATACTGAATAAATTTACCCTCCAATAGTCTATTATCAAAAAGAATTTTATCTCCTGAAAACCAAATTCCCTTCTGAGGTTTTGAAGTACCATGAATGAATGCTTATTCTGCCTCTAAAAGAAGTACATTGTCTTCAAGAAAGCTTAAAAGGCTATGATTTCATGTTATATTGATTAAATTAAGGAAATTAATATCAATGCCCAAAACTTGAAAAACAACAAAGTTTTAAGATAACAGCAAGATTTTATAAATTTGGTGTTTATTTTTTTCCTTGAGTATATATATAAAAAAATAACAGCAAGATATAAAAATATTATCTTAAAAAATTGTTTATAATTTGGGCATAAGAGCGTATAGAGTAGAATAAGCTGGAGTATGTGTATCAAGTGTCTTGGAACATTTTTTGATATCTTTATTTATAGAAAATTTATTTAAAAGTTGCAATTCTTATTTATTTTCAATTTTTTATCAAATTGTGTTTTCATTAAACTCAAATTTTTGAAATTGAATAAATTATTTTGCAGTATTTTATAACTTTAATTTTTCTTTTGAAAAATAGAAATTTTAAACGAGTTTGATATAAATTGTATTTTATATTTTGTATTTTTTATTTCTTAAAAGTATCTGTTTTATACTCAGGGAGAAGATCAAACCTTCAAACACTAATTAAAGTAGGAGAAACCTTTTATCATCTCATTTAACTATTGTTGTTGTATTTTATATATTTATTACAAAATAATTATTTAAGACACCGCATTCAATTGTCATTAATGGGACATCCAAGTGTGAAGTGCCTTTAGTGTAAAATCTTCCAAAGGTTGTTTTCATTTAAAACATATAAAATCGAAATATTATGTACAAGTGTGTGAATATTTCACACAATAACCTTTTTGAATTGATTGTTTAACACTTAAAATTTATTCTTTTTCTTTAAAATTGTGAAAACACTAAACTTTCATTCACTTTATTAAAATATCAATTAACATTCATTCTTTAAATATATTTTAAAAAAACATTTTACCAAAAAAAAAATCAAATGTATTAATCTGACATTTATAGAATATAGTATAAAATATGATTAGATTTGTTACCATCCGATTTTAAAAACTTTTTAATCCCAAATTTGAATTTAGCCCAACATGACTTAACTTGATGCCCCATTTTATTTATTAATAAAATATTAAATTATATTTTATATTAATATTTACATATTCTTATAATTAATTTAAATATAAAAATATCTTTATTATTTAAATTGAATTTCAGCTTAGTCAAATCGAAATAATAATAATAAAACTCAATTTAGACTAAGTTAAGTCAAGCTAGCCACTTAACCCGTTAAGAGACATAGATACATCCAACTATTACATAAAATTGCATAAATGAGTTCAACTCTATGAGAAAAAAAATTTAATTCAACTTTAAATCAATTTGATTTTTTTACTCAATTATGCTGATTGATTTACAAGTGGAGTGGCAAAAAAATTGTTTTTAAATTTTTAGTTGATATTGATCTCGAGTTTGATCTCTAGACAATTCTTACCTCTACTCTTAGGATTATCTTACTGTAAAGAAGAAAAGAAAGATGAAAATGATCATTGGATGCATTTTTTTATCAAATAAATTATTTCATAAAGAAACGGGGAATTGCAACAAAATAGGAATAAAATCCCATATAAATAGAGGCCAACGAAGACACAGA
The DNA here is from genome assembly GCF_007990345.1 of Gossypium hirsutum. Lineage (NCBI taxonomy): Eukaryota > Viridiplantae > Streptophyta > Magnoliopsida > Malvales > Malvaceae > Gossypium > Gossypium hirsutum. The sequence continues at coordinate 64,580,696 of NC_053432.1, read as the reverse complement.
TGCAACCACACAAGACGGAGAAAGTTTGAGGACCTCGGACCCGCACAAGACAATCCTGAAAGGCTAATAAAACCTATCACTTTATGAAGGAGAAAGCACGCATCCATTGCTTGAATTAAGCTTTCTTGTCAATCAATGGGAGCAAAGAGAGACGTCGAGACAATACTTTGGCATTCTTAGCCATTAAGGTGAACAAAATATTGGTGCAATGAATCCCTATTCAAATCCCTTGTCGTCCTGGTAGTGGAAACATCTATGAACCTAAAAGCTAAAACAACAACTGTAGTAGACAACCAACAAAAATGAGTCCCCATGAACTTGTGCAATAAAGTTTCACCAAGTGCTTGAAAAACCATGAGTCACTTCCATGTGGGACCAGGTCAAAATTGAACCTATTGTTTTTTAAATCAAGAGAGTGACAATCAATTAAGATATAGATTCAAAGAAAGAGTTGAATTAATTTATTTGTAAATAAATATGAACTAATTAAACTAAATTAAAACTAACTAAATTATCAGTTGAACCAATTTTTTCTAATTTTTTATTTTTCATAAAATTCTATAATTGAATTAATCAAGAAACAATAACTTGACCGATTTAATAATGAATCTGATAACCTTAGTAGTACTCATGGCCAAAACTTATTAATCCGAAAGATCATTGGATGTGGTATTAGACCCATATAAAAATGATAGGAAAATTAGTCTAACAGGCTTCTTGCCTTGATTACATGACTGTTGTGCAGTGTCCAAAATGATGCAGTTTCCCATCATATATATATATATATATATGCATGAATGAAAGCATATGAGTGGGTTAATTTACGCTTTCGTACACAATTTCTCCGCACATAATGCCACCCAACCTGGTGGTATAAGTTCCATTAATTTCCAAACCTAATTTGAGAGACAAGCTTTAGTTTTATTCTATATTCTATACACATATATGGCTAAATTATTTGATACATTATCAATAGAGATTTAGACTTCACAAATAAAATTAGAGGCTGATAAGTGTTTTATAAAATATAATAAAATATTTTAAAATAAATATTTATAAAAAATAAAAATATAACAATTTTTAGTACTATTTGTGAAATAAAAATAATATATTATCAATGTACCAAAGAGTGGCCATATCTATTTGCCCAACCCTCTATATAAATCGTCTTCTTCATCACTTTCTATTGCGCTAATTTGCAAGGGTATCAAATTGACGGCAAAATAGTATGCTGAGTATTGACCATTCCAAAATTAAAGGTATACTTAACACACACATTCACCTAAACCGTGGGCTATGCTTATTTTCTTAAACGTTGTTACCATGCTATCAAAATCTGTCTCCAACATAAGTGCATGAATTTGTGCTTGTAGAGTTTGTTTACACATCAAATCCAAATCATACTATATTTTATTTCCAATGACCCAATAAAAATTTCAATTAATTCCAAAAATTTTGTTCCACTATTTTGAGTAGGAGATTTATATTCTATAAATCGAAGTGCAAAATTTGGGAGGTTAAGTGTGATCGCCCCATCATGTACAAAAACTAGTTTTGAGATGTATGTGCTTATATTATATTTTAATTTAGACGAAACCTTTTTAATATAAGAGTGAAGTCAGAATTTGTTAAAATTTGAACCTTCAAGCCAATTGAAAAATGAAAAAGATGGGTAAAGAAGAGGAATTGGATGGCGCAGGTGTTGAGTCTAGAGCGGTGTGAGACAAGGTTTGTCTCCTCTCCTCTCACCAAAATATATTAACAATATGAAAAGAAAAGAAGAAAAAAGAAGGATAAGGCTCTCACTTTACTCAATTTCTGCATTAACTTTGACTAGTGTTTCTCTTTTCTCAAGTCCAAAATGTACAACCATGTGAAGCTACAATAAATTCCGGACTTGTGCATCAAAATTAAGAAACTAATTATTATTAATGATTCCTATTAGGTTTTATTTATTTATTTATTTAAAATAACTCAATTAATATATATTTCAAAAATACGTTGAAAACATTTGTTGAGCCCTTACTAATTTGATGTTTATAAAATTGTTGCCAATCAATCATGTGGATCATTAATGACATGAAAGTAAGGGTGATGGAGTAATGCCTAATCCTCGTGAATTAACTGCTTTAATTAAGCCAATACCATGTTCCTTGACATAAGGCTCATTATGTTTGTCTTTTATGTTCAATTTTGGGGGAATTTGTTCTCTAAAATCTAGAATTAGTAGCTCTAATTAATGAGTCAAACATTAAAAGAAAAAGGAAAACATGCTGTGAATTCAGCAAGGCATGTGCAACTATCTGACTTTTGTGTCCCCATTTTCTAATGTCACTCCATGCCTTTACCTTCTTCTCCAAATCAAACCAACAATCAATTTTTTGTTATTTTAATAATTCCCAGTTTTTTTTTCCATAAAATTTTAGTTTGTTTATTTTTGCTATCAACATTAGGATGTTTACTTATTTGGGGTGAAATAATTATCCTTTTTACTTTGTGAAAATTGAAACCTTAGTTTAATTGGATAATATTATTAAACCTTGTCATTAAATTGTTGGCTTGAAGAATTAACAAAATCAACAAATCATCATTTTGTATGTAACAAATTATAATAATAATAAAAATAACATTAGTTTAAATTCTTGTGTTTACCAATAAATGCACTGGTTTTTCAATTTTTATAAAGTAGAGGGACTCAATTCTAACAAATTAAAGTAGAGTGATTAACTTCTCAATTTTTATAAAGTAGGTGGATGAAATTCAAAATTAGACCAACAAGAAACTATCTGAAGTTCAATTTTTGAATTAATATCGATAACACAACATTATTTTGTTACTAAAGATATAAGATTGGAATTTTTTAAGGGTTTGTTCTTGGGTTGATAAGGAGGCGAGGTAAGAATTGTTTAGGATTTTAACTTGAAATTAGGTGTAAACAGAAACTTCAATATTAGTGCAACTCCTAGACGTTGCTTGATAATGGATTTAATTTTAATTATATTTACTCTCTTTTTTCGAATTTTGAAATTTCAATATTGATCAAATGATAACAGTTAAATTTATTAAGTTATGCAATTTAAAATTTTATACGACAAACGTATTATCACATGAGTAATATCATGTCAGCTTGTTATTTTCACATATTGCACCCAAACAAGTCATTTAATGGATTTAATGGCTATCATTTACATCAAGGCTGAAATTTCAATTTTAGAAAACTATAGAAACTAAGAAAGATCAACTTGGCGAACAAGGACCTTTTTTTTGAAAGTTTACAAGTACAAAACAATCAAAGTAGAAGTACAAATACATGTCCAAGTAACCACCAAATGTAGAATCAAACTATTACAACACAAATAAACTGTGATATGGAACAATCCGGGCTATGAACTAACTAATATGAACTAAATCTCACACTTGGCAACAACATATGGTGGGACTTGGAGACCTACGCATTTAATTGCACATGGTGGGTCTTGAACCTAGGTACTCAAGATCTAGGACTAAATCTTCAATTGTGCCAAGGCTTCATTAGCTATTGGAGAACAAGGACTAAATCTTCAACTTTAAACATAATTGATGACTAATTGAAAAAAATAACCAAATGGATTTAACTGCTACTATAGGGTCTATATTGAAAATTTGAAATTATAAAAACTAAAATCAAACAATTTGAAAAGTACAAGGACTAAAAGTGATCTAATTAAATATAGGAACTAAATCCACAACTTACACATAGTACATGAAATAATAGTAGAATTAGATCATATTAAATCAACTAAAAATTAAGACCCTGTTTAGTACCTAAAATATTTTTTATTTTTATTTTTTTAAAAATAATTTCATAAATAAAAATTTAAAAAAAATTATTTTCAATAACGAAAATATGAAAACATGTAGGGTACTTATTCTCCTATAATAGAAACATTAGAAATAAAATAAAATAATTTCTAGATTTATATGGATTTAATCTACATTAAGAAATTTATATTTAAAAATTATTGAAATAAAAAATAGTTTTGGATTTATAAATATTTGAACCACGGTCAATTTTTTTAAGGTTAAAAATGTTTGTTTTAACATTTTTCAATTTTACAAAGCAATATCAATAAAAACAATGAAAACAATTTTTTTTTAAAATTTTCACATATTCTTATTTTTCAAAATTTCTATCAAACACGTTTTTTAGTTTTTTTTTTTGTATCCAAAAGAAAGTAGAAGAAAAATGACATTTATTTAATTTTTTTACACACATTTGATAAACAGTAATAAAAACCACTTAATATATTTTTCTATAAAAAAGTGTGAAAAATGATAATAACATAAGGAGGTACTTGAGAATATTTTTATTTTATTTCTTTTCACATTACATTATATTTTAAAGACTTTTTTTTTTAATTTTGGCTTTGTTTAAAATAAAGTGAAAAGTTTTGAAAATTAAAAATAAATTTCATAATTTAATTATTTAAATTTAACATTTAAATTTTTAATTTCTCAAATATCATCTAATTGATCAAACATTCGAAATTTATTTGTTAACCAACATCATAAGTAGAAGAGATGCATATATATATATATATATATATATAATAATTCAAATGTAAGTGATTAATATTATTTTTTTAAAAGAAAATATTGAGATGATAGAGTTAGATAGGAAAGATAGAGCAGGTATGAGAATTTAGGGCAAACCGACTAAACCCAAACTTTGTGGCGTATAGTGACGCACATCTTCATGCTTAGCCTTTGTAAAGGTGAGTGAGTGAGGGCTTTATCACCAATATAATGTGCCATAAAGGCAGACATAGCTGACCTACCTTTCTATGAATCTCTGCCAGGAATACTCTTTACCATAATCATGCCTATTATAACAAAAGGGATTTCATAGGATAAAGTAATTAATTAAAAATTATCTATGGTGGTTAGTTAATAATATTTATATTGCTTTCTCGGTTTTATTTATCTACTTTGTTTTATTCCCTAATTAATTAAGATTGTATTTTTTATTTATACATTTTCTTAAAATATTTACAATTAAATATGAAAAAAAATTCAAACAAAACCCATTAATATCAAGGGGACAAGATTCTACATTGTCCAATGGGTTTATTGTACATTAAATGAAAAAAAAAGGCCTACCAAGATTTAGAAAATAAGCTTAAAAAAAGTGTAGCTTAAAAGAAAAAGTTTATTTTACCTTAAAACTTATTAATAAGTTAGTAAACTTTCATTTTTAAATTTTTTATCGCCTCAAATTATATACTATTAATTCTCTTTATAACAATATTTTACTATAATAATTAAGATTCTAGCAGAATTGATTTTTTCTATTTTTTTTTAATTATATATAACAAAATTTTACTTGTAACAATAATAACTATAGCTATGAAGTACGTTATTTATTAATTTAATCATTTATTAATTTGATTAAATTAAAATATGCATAAAAATAACAATGCTTATACTTATTGTACATCTTTTAATTTTATTGATTTGATGCTTACTTTTTTATTTGATGAAAATTCGTAATATAAATTTTATTATAATTCTACAACAATTATCCTTTTATAACAATATATTATAAGTGTATAAAAATCACATATCTATAATAAACAAAATTTTAATAAACAAATAAAGCTGATATAAAAAAGCACAAATTGTATTTGCATGATTGTTTAAGCATTTCCAAAATAAACACTACCAAAGTTCAATACTAAAATTTGAACCAATAGTCAAAAGGAAAAAAAAAAAACACCCAAGACAAACCACATCTTCAATACTAACACCATCCTAAATTAAGGCTAGAAAGTCAAAATGCAACCACAACACTTACAATGGCGGGCATAACACAACACTTACAGTAAACTCTCTTTATAACAAATGATTTTTATACATCTATAACCAATTTATAAGTTTATAATGTTTCAAACTCGAATATTTAATTAGAGAACTTAATAATTTATTGAATTGATGTAACACCCCCTAATCCTTTTTCGGTATCGGAACAGGATTACGGAGTATTACCGATCATTTCAGTTCATTATACAAATAATACAGAAATATTAATTCTAACAATTTATAAATAATATATTGTCTCTTATATGGTTGTTGTGACCCAAAATAGAATTTAAAATCACTTTGGAACCCATTCGGAAACTCATATGATTTCTCGTTGAATTTTAAAATTTTTCACTTGAGAAATAGTACCACACGCCCATGTGATTTGGGGACACGCCCATGTGTCTCCATGACACGCCCCTGTTGTCACCCCGTGTGACTCACAAGGCTTGGGCATGCCCGTGTCCTTTACCCGTGAACTCCTCTGACTTATTGATCATGAACAAATTAGTTTCACACGGCCAAGTCACATTCCCGTGTACTTGGGTCTGTACCTCACACGGCTGAAACGCACGCCCGTGTCTCTGCCCAGTGGTCATACCTGAGCATTCTGTTTTACAACATTTTAGGTGTAGGGGACACACGGCCTAACAACATGACGGTGTGCAAGCAGTGTGTCTCACACGGTCTGATCACACGCCCGTGTGCCAAGCCGTGTGGACTCAAAATGAACCTTATAGTTCAAGTTTACCAACCCTGCAACCCTTGAATAACAAGCAATTTAAAATCCAATCTTTCAACCAGTCCAAAAGACATTCAAATGGCTAATTTAAACATCCAACCAATATACATTCATTGTTACTACCATTTATATCAACAAAACTTTATATTATTATGCTAATTAAACTTATATATATATATACAAATACTCAAAATATGCATGTTCCATACTATCATCAGTATTTTATGGCAACATTTTCACTAACATACAAAAATGATCACATTGACAACCTAGGTACATGCCATTTCTCAAAATAAGATACATCACCAAGTATTTAAGTTCGGGAGTTGGCTTGGATGCTGAGACGTTAGTCATTTCTGTACCTAACCTGCGAACGAAAATAAACCATACGCTGAGTATACACTCAGTGGTATTTCTATAAACCAATACTTAAATGATATATCTATACTTAATTCATATATTTTAACAAATAAGTACATCATGAATTTTCAACCATTTGTCTTCATTTCATATTAACATTTATTAATAGAATCAAAACTAGTAATATTTTCAGTTTAGTCAATATCATTCAGTCTTTGGTACAGTAATTTACCCCATTAACATAACTCGAATCTGAACAGATACACGGATCCAACCCACACACCAATATAACACATAGTGCTTTATTGGCTTAAGCCAGAATAAACAGTAACAGTACGGTATAGAGTACCTCATCGAAATTAATCCAGAATAGTAACAGTACGACACACGAGGTGCTTTATCGACTTAAGGTCGATTATCCCTGAACACTTCCAATCCTATTGCATGCCAATTATATCCGATTAGCCCGATACTATTAATAAGGTTTTTCAGTTATTTTTCAATTTAAACATTAACATTTCAAATCAGTACAGTAAGATAACGATACTTACCTTATCTTTATTTTCCATACAATTTAAATAATAAATACAATAAATAACTATTAAGTTCGATTTATAGAAATACAAACCGTAATTCTTGAATTACTCTTTGCCCACCTTCTCTTTTCCTTTCTTTGTCGATGTTTCCGGTACTACGTTAGCTACGAAAAAATAAACAATTAAAAATTATCAATGTACTATTTAACATTATACATTTCAATTTCCACATAGCTTTTACCTGAATTCCAATTTAGTCTTTAAAACATAACTACTATTTTTCTTCAAAACAAATCCCATATTTTCATTCTAATCCATCTTTTACAAGTTTTAACACTTAACTTTCTCTATAAAACATCAATTCTACAATCTTTTCAGTTTAGTCCCTACTATAACAAAACTTGTATCTCTTTTTACAATTCAATCCTTCTCCCACTTCTAACTTGAATTTTTATCACTTTATCTCATCATTCATTCAATTGTTCAACTTAATCATCATCTAAAAATTTCAACATAATTCAAGTAGGGCTTTGTTCTAGGATTCCAAAAACATGAAAATCACAAGAGACTAAATTGAGTTACCAATTAAGCTTCAAATTTTAAAACCCTAATTTTCCCTTTTCTTTTTCTTTCCCTTTCTTTCTTTCTTATTCCGTTTTCATTATCTGTTCCTTTTTTTTATTTTGTTTCTTTATTTTATTTTATTTACTTTAACTATTATATTATATTATTATTATATTTTAGGAATTATTATTATTTACTTAAATCGTAAGTAAAAACATACATATATTACAAATGTATGTATAATACTTTTTACACTTGTATTTAGTTTTTACCATACATTTGTCACTTAAAGTTTAATTACTAATTTAGTCTTTTGACTTTTCTTTATTCTACAATTCAACTTTTATTCTTTATTCAATATAGTCCTTTCACTAAATTAGCTTTAATTCAAGCTAGTTCACTTAACCAAAGTCTAATTAACCACACTACTAGTTTCGTAAATATTTCTAATAAATATTTACGAATTTATTTTACAGAAATATTAACCCAAAAATATAATTTTCCAATACTCTTAAACTTTGGGTCGTTACAATTGACATATTTAATTCCACTCATTTACAATTATTTTCATTTAATAAGTTATTATTAATAGATTTTTTTCATGTGAAATATAAATATTTTATTAAAATAATATTTTAATTAAGATTATTTTTATTTAATAAATTATAATTACTAGGCTTGCTTATATGAAATAACTATAATTTTACTTAAAATTTTAGACAATATGTTGTCATAGAGAACTAATTTTATAACTATAGATGTTGTTATAAGTGAAAAGATGTTATAGAAGGTTAAAAAAAATCAATTCTACAAAAAGTTTGATTATCATAATGGTTGAATGTTATAGAGAAAGTTAACTGTATAAGTAAAAAATTACCATCATGCTTTAAACATCGAAAATTAAAGAACTCCAAACCTTTGCTAGAGCATCAACCATACAATTAACCTCACACTTCACGTTAATAAACACCACATCCTTGATCATCTTCCATTTCAAATCAATGGCCTTGAAGGTTTCTCACACATGCAAAGGTCATTTTGCTTACCAAGTACCTAAGAAATAACAGTCACAAAGTTAAATTCGATGACGAATTTTCTTGCCAATGTAACCAGATTCAACAAAAATGTCTAAGACAAATTTGATAATGATTACTTCAGCAGTGATGGCATCTGTGTGATTAAAAGGGATAGAGAAAAGGGTTGATACTTTTAACTTTTACATTATGCAAAACTCATCCACACCTTACAAAACCCAGAAAACCTTTAGCTGGTGGACACCATGGATGGTAGACCGCACCCATAATAGGCAACCCAAGTTCTTTTAAACCTTACACTATCGTTCCTTTAAGGCAATTAAACTAAGGATTTAACTATTAAATCCTAATAGAAACAACTTTTGGCAATTTTGTAACCAAAAAACAATATATATGTATATGTATATGTATATGTATATGTATATGTATATGTATATGTATATGTATATGTATATGTATATGTATATGTATATGTATATGTATATGTATATGCATATGTATATGTATATGTATATGTATATATAATACTAATAAAAGAAATGTAGTAAAATGTTTTCTTCACGTGCATTCTTCCACCACTCACATAAAACAAAATTAACAAGGAATGGAATAGTGTGTTTTTGTGTTTACATATTTGTAACACCCTAAACCTGGTCTAGATGTCCAGACCAAATCTAGAGAGTTACATTATCCACACAAGAACATACTATCATAACATAGTTAAACGAAAAAATTCCCATATAAATATCATTCCAGATAACAACAATTTAAAGCATATGATCCTCATAAATTCATAAAGTGCCAGTCCCTAATAGTAACACTTAAAATAACTAGTAAGAAGATTGACCGAGCTTCCATGACACCGACCCGATCAAGCTTGGGGTTTACCTAAAATCCAACAATAAACAGAATGAGTTGTGAACTCAATATGTAACCGTAGTCAAATTATTCAGTTAATATTCATTTGTAAAGTAATACAACTAGATATTTGGTTTGGTACAGAACTATTTAAAATTCAGATTCAAAATAGATCAGTTGTGCACAAATAAATATATATATATATATGCAATTACATATATATACATATCACATAATAGATTCAGATGTAGATAACCTAACCCCCATCCACTGCACACTATCTTTAACCATCCCAACACACCATTTAAGGCATTCAATGCCCTACCATCCCTACACACCGCGAAGTGTCTATTTGACTCGTTTACAGAACACAGCTTAGCTGTTGAATCATATTGCATCAAAGCCCAGAATCAGAATTAATCACATAATGGCTATGCCACCTGTTTAGAGTAGATTACTTCTTCCTTCACCACAAACCAACCCATACATATGCAGAGTACAGATATTCAAAGTGCACTTACAGTTATAACATACATGTGTCAGTTACAGAGTAAGAGAGAGCTCCCAACCAATCAAGTTCAGACTATTCATACAATAGGGAAAATCATTATCAGTCATAGTCAACATTTACGACCTCAAAAATGGTTTTGGCCTATATTTTATTGCCACACGACCTGGACACACAGTCGTGTCCTTGCCCATGTGCTCACACAGCATGACACACGCCCATTTCTTCAGTCCGTGTGGTTCTATCCTGTAAACAGTGAGTTACACAGCTTAGACACGCGGTCGTGTCCCTACTCATATGACTCACACGGCCTGGACACACCTCTGTGTGGTCTTAAGTCACAAACAATGAGTTATACGGCCTCGACACACACCCGTGTCCTAGCCCGTGTGGCTCCAATTTGATGAACAGTGAGTTACACGGCCGTTTACACGGCCTGCCTCACACCCGTGTGACGTTGACAACCACCATTTTCGGCAACCCAAAACTTGCAAAACTAGAGTTTTCGGTACACACCTGATATCGTTTTGACGGAGAAACAATACGGAGACTACTCAGAACCTAATTAACCATTTCACAACCAATTACCCAGTCAATTCAACATTTTACGAAACCAACCTATCGCAAAGAAAACATGTCGAAAGATTCGACACTAATCTCTTCCAATTCGCACACTCACCTCATACGAGACAAAAGAAATCAAGCTAATATGGTGGATTAACGTCTTCTGCACTATCCTTGCCTAACAAAGTAACCAAACGAAGATTTAACAAGGTTTAAATAAACGAGCAAAAACCCGTTTAAACATAGAATGTTAACAAAATGGAATTCACATACGCAAGGAAATTGTAGTTAAACTTACATAAAATCGACCTCATAGGCAACCCGACTTCACAATGCAGATAACAATCAATTGCCGGAAAAAGAGAAAAAAATAAGGAAGGAAGAAAAAGAAAAAAACTAAGGTTTTTTTTATAAACAAAATGAAAAGAACGATAGCATTCTTTAAGTTAACCACCCCCTCTTCCGACATTTACAAAAAAAATTACTAACGCATACAATGGGATTCGAACTCAAGACCAGACAGAATACAAACAGATGCTTAACCAGTGAACTAGCAGGCTCATTCTTGTCACTGACTTACCCAGAATCGTACTTAATAACCTAACTCGTGGATAGGGGTTGTTTTAAACAAACAAAACTTTAATTTTAACAAACAAAACTTAACAACGCAGTTCGAACTTCAGACTCTAAACACAAAGCAGAACACAAAACCACAGATACAGAAATCCAATTACTATAGATTTCGATAATTAGACTCTTAATTTTTGGGCGTTACAATATTCATAATTTTGATTTTTCTCTTGAGATTAGGTTTTAGTATTGTGGAATAAAAATGATTTATAGGTATGTGATTTCATTTCAGATCAGTACATTCAACCTTTTGTTGGAAAATTTGGTTCATAAAACGATTTTACAGTTATAGTGGAAGATTAAAATTTTTCAAAACCAAGCCGATTTGTGATATTCATAGCAATAAAATTTTACCGAAAAGTACTCGTGTTTTGTGCGAGATGGATTTGAGTCAATCATGGCTTTCAACCAAATTACCTTCTCTACTATCCTCATATCATGAATGTCGAAACCTTTTTGGAAATCGACTTTTTATTTAAAAAAGAAAAGAAAATGATGTTGCCACCATTCCTTTTTATTAGGTGTGATTGGATCACCTCGTAATTTGATTATTTTAACAAAAGGTTAGATTTACAAAAATGATGATTTTCGGTCTACAAAATCCAAGAAATGGGTTATGTAGTCAGTTACGCATGAGGAAGGATTAGCACCCTCGTAACACCCAAAATTGGTACCTAGTTGATTACTTGATGTCTTAGTGTCGAGAATTGAGAATTCAAAAAAAAATAATGATCCCCTTTTTTTTTGCATGATGTTATTTGAGTAAAATATCACTAACTAAATTAAATTTTATAGAAAAAGCCTTCTTATTTCGAGTTAATCGAGAAGAAAATCATGCCCCGTAAGTTAAGGCACGATGTCTCGAATCCTCAAAAACAAGAATAATCGCCATTTGATTATTACCTAAGTCCTTTGTGTCTTGAATTTAAAAGGATGTTCATTACTCTGGTTCAAGAAGAAAGTCTTACCCCGTAAGTTAGGGTACGATTTCTCGAATCCCTTAATTAAAGAACATCATTTTGGTTCTAATTATTTCCTACGTGTTGGGTAAAAATGAATATAACATTTAATACGATGTGTAATTAATTTATTTGGGCATAGTATGAAAATGAATAAACATATTTAAACATGATACATAGTATGGTGATAGTAAAATAAAATAAAATAGCTATGTGGTACAAAAAGAAATGAAATGATGATATTAGAATAATAAATAAATAAATAATAAAATAAAATAACCATGCTAGTAGATAATAATGAGAATAAAATAATAATCATGCTAATAAATCATAATAATACATCTATAATAGTAATAATATTATTAATCAATGATGGTAACAATAAATAATTATGATATGATTAATATCGTATTTAATGAAAATAAAATGAAAATGAAAGTATAAAAAAAATGTAAATTAAAGGGGAAAATGTAAATGACATAAATTAGAAATACTGAAAAATAAAAATATATAAAAAGGAGGGCTGAATTAAATAAATAAAGGACTAAATTGAGATTTAAACAAACTTTAAAGCATGAATTGCGAAATAAATAAAGAAAGAGAAAATAAGGGACTAAATTGAAAATATAAAAAATTTAACGCCTAAATTATGAGAAAACAGAACATAAATGATTAAATTAAAATAGAATAGAAAAGTTTAGGGACCCAAAGGGAAATTATCCCAACCCCATGTTATTTCCTTAGTTCAACAGTGAGTTAAATGACTGATTTGTAAGGAAATTAAAATTATGGGGTAAAAATAAAAAAATAAAAAAAGAGTAGGACGAATATAAAAAAAAGCAAAAAAGCAGAAGGACCAAAATGGAAATTACCCCCTCCATGCGAAAACACACGGATCCTAGGGAGGTCAGGTCGGATTATTCGGGTCGGCTTTGAAACAACGTCGTTTTGGGCGTCTGAAGCCAAGCCCAAAACGATACCGTTTTGGGGCTCATAAAATTCATTTTGAATCAGTTTTAAAAATAAAACTTCTTTTCCTTTCATTTTTCTCTCTGAAGCTGTCCTCCTCTCCGGTCAAGGGGCCAGCGAGTCTTCGCCGTTGCCAACAGTCATTGGCGACAGAGACCGCCGCCTCTGGTGGCTGAAAATCAGAAAAGACTTCTTTTCGAGTCTTCTTTTCATGTAGAATAGGGATCTGGGCCAAAATCCCCCAAAAAGATTTAAAGTTCAAAAAAAAATGAAACCTTTCGGTTTCTTGGTTTTTTTTTAAGAAAAAGAGAAAAAAAAAAGAGATGGCCCCTACGACGGCCAGAGACAAAGCGGTGCAGGTAAAAGTCGAGCCTTTTATACTTTGTTTATATTTTTCTATTTTAGATGAAATTAAAAAAAAAAAACTACCTTTGTTAATTCTTTTGCTTTTTTGTATTCAATTTTCTTCTTTTTTTGAATCTATTCGATTGCTTCTTAAAAAACTACATGTGTTTGTTGTGGCTTTTATAGCCAAATATATTACAGAATATGTTTTTTTTTCTCTTTTCTGCTTCTTCTGTTTCTACTTTCTGCCTTTTGCTTTTTGTTTATTCTTCTTTACAGGTGTTCGTGGCAAGGTCAACGGCGTTGGGGAGTCGAGCCTTGCCACTTCGGTGAAAGGAGAGGGGATACACCTACTAATGTGGCAAGGGAGCGGCGCTGGAAGGATTAAAGGTGGCTAGGGTTTCTTGTTTAGTTTTTAGGTTTTGGACTTTGGGCTTTTAGGATTTTTAGGTTAGCAGATTGGGTATTCAAGGTTTTAGGATTTTTACGTTAGCAGATTAGGTATTCAGGGTTTTGGGCTTATAATTTGAGTATATTTTTTGTAAATGAACTTTTTTTTGTTTATTGGGCCGGACAGATTTGGGCCCTTACAATGAATTGTGCCAAGTGTGAGCTCGAGCAATAGGAACCAAAACATAGAAAAAACGACGTAATTACTTTCAGTAGGAAAGTAATTTCTCTTAGTCTTAGATACTAAATTCCCTTTATTTTCTGGAAAAATATTGGTGTACGAAACTTATAATTTTAGGTTAATCGGTGCCATTTGGGGAGAGATATAAGAATCCTGGTTGACCAAGCCTTTGTAAAATAATATTATTTAAATAAAAAACACATTCTTACTCTAACTAGAGAAGGGGTAGGCAGCACACCCTAGTAAATACTACTAGGGTTTTCATCCCTCTCTTCTTTTAGGAGGGGAATTGTGTCTCTCATGCATTAGGTCCAATTATATGTGCTTCCTACATTTTTGACCCAGCGCTTTATGCTTACTTTAAGATAGTCATTTAGGAATGTCTTTTTGACATTCATTTGCTAGATCTTGCAATCAAAAGTTGTCGCAATCGATAGTAATATGCGGATCGACTTTAGTATGACAACCGGAGGGAAGGTTTCTTCGTAATCAATACCTTTTTTTTCTAAGTATACCCCTTTGCTACAAGTTTCACCTTATAAGTTGTCACACCTAAAATCTATTTTAAAACTGAAAATTAAGAACTTTAAGAGTTAAATTGAAAAAGACCAAAAGTTGGTGGTCTCCACTGAAAAGCCAGGAAAAGTTGAAAATGAAACTAGGCAAGGTTGAAATCCAATGTGGTTCGATTGGATTAAAACTAGTCGGTCTCTTTGTGGGAGACATAATGATTTTAAATGGATGGCCCCTAAACAATTGAATACCATAAGAGGATGGCTATAAATAGCCAAGAGATGACTTCCAAGAGAGGATTCATCTCAATTTTTTTATTTTCTTCTTTTTACCCATATTTTCCATTTCTTTGAAGACGGGATGATTTCAGGAAGCTCCGCATAAAGCAATGATCATAAGGCTTGAGTTGGAGGAATGAAAGGAATGAAACGGGAAGAGTGAATACCATGATGTGCGAAGCTTTGGGCCTTGCAGAGAGGACACTACGGTGTTCGAGAATTAAGATATGGGATGGTGAAATGGAGGAATGGAAGGAATGAAATGGGAAGAGTGAAGATCACGGTGAGGCCATAGAACCGATTAGAGGCTATACACCTGACTTGGAAATGAATTTATGTTTTTCAAATTAAATAAAGTTTGAAAATGAAAATAAATCATTTGTTCATAGTGAATCGTGGAATGCAGAAATATTAAATATATTTTCTTATAGATTCTTTTATGGTAAATTCGTCATGATTTTAACAGATTAGAATGGGGTTGAGAAGATTATTTAATTCGAAAAATATTATGATGTTTATTTTGGGAGATAGAAAAACATATATCATGCTGGATCTAATTATAAAGTACTAGGTCAAAAGTTTTGGAAGTACTTGTAATTGGACTCGATATGAGAAAGACCCAATGTAACAGCCCATTTTCAGTGGTGTCAAAAATAGTGGTTTCGGTACCACAATTTCGACTAGCGAGTTAGTAAATATTTTTTATTTAATATTTACAAGGTTATTAGAGTGTCGTATTAAAATTTGGTTAGGTAAATTTAATGTTTAGATAGTTAATTAAGTAAAAATGAATAAATCGTAGAAACTAAAAAAGTTAATTGCTATTGATTTATATATGTGTAATGTTTATAAAAACATGAATTGAGGGCTTTAACCTTAATTAATCCTAGTGGCCGGTTAATGGTTAGAAATATGTGTTTTTATGTGTTTAAAATATGTCTAAATAAAAGTATTTTATGTTAATAATAATAAAAGATTAAAACAAAACCAACTATCATCATCTTCTTCCTTTTCTTAGTTTATTAATGAAAACACCATTATTAAAGCTCCTTAAGTTCGGCCAACAAGACTCTTTGCATGTTAGTTGATTTCACTCTCGTTTTTAGTTTTTTTTTTTATGTTTTTGAGATTATTATAGCTTAATCTAACTAATCCAGGGACTAAATTATAAATTTTTATAAGGTTTTGAAATGTTCCATTGATGATTTTTTATGTTCTTGAAGCTAATTGATCGGTTTATAAGCTTAGTTGTTAAATAGGACTATTTTGTAAAAAGAAATTGGTTAGTTTTAAGTTTAAGGACAAAAATGATAAAATAAAAAATTTAACATGAAATTCTTGTGAAATTTCAATAATCATGGGGTGTAAATGTATAAGAGAGAATTTGGCTAGCATGGTTTTGGTTTAATTGTGATAAATGTGAAAGTTTCGATTTAGGGACTAAATTGAATAAGAGGTAAAAGTTTAGGGTAATAATGTAAAATGTCATTAAAGGTTCAAATACATGAATTTAGATATTTTAAGGTACTAAATTGGTTAATTGAGCTAAATGATTATATATAGATCAAGAAACAGATCAATTGACCGATAACTGTAGGAAAGGAAAAGTTGTCGACTAGTCCTCATTATAGTGTTGGTAGTTGTTTCATTTATGTAAGTTCATATTAGATTTATTATGCTTATTAATGATTTGAATTCAAATTTCATATGTGTATGGTTAACATGGTTAACTGTGGAAAGTTTGAAAGTGGAAATAAAAGTTTGAATTGCAAGTATGGCAATTGTACATGTTTGAGTTGAATCATGTTATTCTATGGAATGTATGTGATCAAGTTGATCAATGTATAATGTTATGAACATGACAAGATTATGGAATATGAGTTAAAGCCCATGTGAGCTTAGTGAATGATTAGGATACAAATGTCATGGCATTAGAGTGTTCTAGGCATTAGGTCTCGGTGATTACAATTTTTAGGTACTATATACCGGTGTTACAGTTTCTAGGCACTCTATGTCGGTGATATATTTTCAAGTACTAGGTAGGTGGTGGATACCATACCGATAGCCGGAATCTAGCATTTGTTGTAGATTCTCTTCAGCTTGTATGAGCAGTATCATGTAATGGTTAATGTCCCGATCGTCAGCTTGTATGAGCATTATTTTCCCATGTATCCGAAGTTAATTTACTATAGTTCTCTAGGAAAAATTGTTAATGAATTGTTTAGAAAACAGAATTCATGTCATGAATGGTTATATACTTTGGTTGTGAATTGGCATGTAAAACATGTATCTTTGGATCTTGTTATGTTATATGTACATGTCTAACCATTTGGTATGTTAGGAAATGTGAAACAAGGCATGAAATTCTAGTTATATGTTAAGTTCAAATTGTATGCTTAAAATGACAGGTATGTGATTTTTAATTTCTACAAACTTACTAAGCTTTAAAGAAGCTTACCTTGTTTCGTTTTCTTCCTTATAGATTGTCAGATTTGAGCTGCCGATTGGATTTCTTTTGGAAATCACACTATTCGTCAACACTTTTGGTGGCTATTTACTAATTTGGTCAATTATAAGTGGTATGTATATAGGGTTTTGGCAATGTACGTTTATATGTAATTTGGTTATGTTTGGTACCATTTGGTATTTGAACTAAGTGTATAAACTTGCAAGTTATAATGGTTGTTATTGGTTGTGACTTTTGTTGGTAAGCATGGTTAGTGCCTATAATGTTATTTTGCTTGAAGAAATGATGCTTATGAATGTGGTCATTTGGTGATCTTCATTTGTGAATATGTAATTGATAGATGATGTTAATTTGGTATTGTATAACCATGAAATGTTAGGTTTGTTTAGGCTTGAATGGTTAATGTTTTATGTTTGAATTGTGGTGCCAATGATTACATATTGGTTAAACACTTAGGTTGTATGCTATGCGATGTATTTTGGTAGGTTTTTGGATGCATTTGAATAGGTTAAATGGTTGGTATATTGCATAGCTTGTGGTATAAGTGAACTAGGGTGAGATTGCTTAATTTAAAAGGCATTTTAGGCACACACGGTTGTGTGCCATACAAGGCTGTAGGGCATGGCCATGTGGTTTGTTAAATTTAAGTGCAGGTTGGATCACATGACATTAGTCTGTTACACGGCCTTACGACACGGCCATATGACCCAAGATTACACAACATCAGTTTGTTACACGGTTAGGCAACACAACCATGTCATAGGACCACACGGTCTCAGCATTGTCACACGGTCTAACCACACGGTCGTATGACTCCTGTTTTCACTTTTTACCTATCTTTTTGTAAAAGTTTCAGATTAGTCATGATTTGTTCTCAAGTTATTTTAATAGCTTCCTAGGCTCGATTAAAGTTTGGTTTTATTTGAATATCAATGGATAATTGTATTTATATTGTAATATGGAATGGTTGACTATTTATGTCGAATTACTGATTGGTATGGATGTTTAACAGTTGTAATACCTTATAGCTCAGGTCAGGTGACTGGACTAGGTATAGGGTGTTACACCCAAAACCCCCTTATATTAATGAGAGGGATGAAAAACCCTAGTATTATTAACTAGGGCTGTCGCCCTCTATACTTCTAGTTAGACTAAGAGTTCGTTTTTCTAGTTGAAATAAACTTCTACAATTCAACAATGATTCCACTTCCTCTTTTTATAAATAGATGGTACCTTTAGGAAAAATTATACAACTTTAAGATATTGTTCCTCTTCCCAAAATAGTGAGACTTTTATTCTCTAAGTATTAAATTTATTTTCCGAAATAACAATTCTGTTAGTTTCTTTTGAGAAAAGATTTTTGTTTTCACACTAAAACAAAGAAAACCATTTCTAGTTCTATGTTTGATTTGAATCATTCGAGCACCCACTCAAAGTAGATTATGGTACGAGAATAGTGGAAACGGCCGTTTGGTTGAAAGCTAAGAACAACAGAAAACACATATACGATTTTAGTAAAGGGTTTATTGCTATAAATATCACAAACTGACTTGATTTTCAAAATTTTATTTTTTGCTATACAAGAAAACCGTTTTTAAATTGGATTTTTTCCAACAAATTAGTCCTATGCTACCTTGATTCAACTCTTTGTAAAATGTTATATATAGATAGGAGTAAGGCGAACTATAATTTTTGTCATGAGTTCCACTACTCATAAAAGGAATCACAACATGCTTATCAATCCATGGAATTTTAAGTTAGATATCAAAGTATCATGAGACTTTATGACATCCATCCTGATTCTATGAAAAGTGATTGATGATTTTCAAGAGATTGATGGTGATGAAAATATCAAGTACAAAGGGCTCAATGATTAAACATATTTAATTTTAGTAAGTGTTTGTGTATTTTTTATATTTATATTTTGTATGCTCTTTTTTCACTTATTATTAGGTTGAAATGTTATGACATTTTTTTATTAACTTATATTATCCTTTATGTTCTTATAATTCCATTAACCATTTTACCTTTAGTATGTTATACTTACACAATTACAAACAGTGAGAGTTCTAAAACTACAATAAGATAAATTAGTGACTATTAGAATATTCATATTGAATTTGACTATTAAGCTTGGTATACAATTGGTTCTTTACAATATGATAATTATCACCATTTTTCTTTATAAATGGAAATTATGTACGCTAGACATTAACATGGGCACGTTTTCATATAGAACATTTTTATTTTGATATGACATTTCGCTTCTAAAAATATTGTTTTTGAGCTTAACAAAGGTGAAAAGCTTAATGAAGAAAACTTTAAAATCTGGAGTACAAAAATCTAGTATTTACTAGAGGAGTAACAAGTTTACAAAGTCTTGAATAATGTTTAGGAATAACCTAAAGAAAGAAATACAACCCAAAGTAGAAGGGGCTGAGAGGTTTATGCTATTTGTTAAAGGAAAAATTCCGTAGCTTCCATAATATTGTTGAGTAGTATGGACAATGATATCAAGCATGAGTTTAAAAAGCATGAGGTCACAAAAAAAATGTGGATTGCACTTAAGGTGAAAATTGATGGCACATCGATTACTAAGCTTAGATATCAAGTTTGACACTTATAAGAAGCAATCCAATCATAATATGAGATAACGTATAAAAGAAATGTCAAATATGATAAGTGAGATGAATGATGTAAGTCACACTTTGCTTGATAAACAATAAGTTTAAGCACTTATTTGGTCCTTACCTCATAGTGGAAACACATGAAAGTGCACCTTATCCATAATATGAACATCGAAACTTTGGAGGATGCTTCTCGATGTAACGCCTCAAAACCCAACCTAGAAGTTTAGACCGAATTTCGGAAGTTACATTGATCACCGAAGTGATAGTAGGAAATTTTAGTTTAACAACCCAAAAAACATTACAGTATTAATAACAGAACTTACAGTCCAAAAACGTTTACATAAAACTCAGAATTACAGAAAACACTTTATTAACCAGTTAAAAAAATGACGTTTCCGAGATCTCCGCATACCAAGTCCAACTTCAGAACACATAAATGTACCTGAAAGGGGAAAACACTAAAAGGGGTAAGCTACACGAGCTCAATGCGAGTTCGATACATGACGAATAACAGAATTACAGCATTCAATTCAATAGCGAAACAGACTTACAAATATACATAGAGTTAGAAAGTAAACTTGGAACCAACGTCCCAACAGAACGTAACAACTTAAGCACACCAATCACACACAAACATTCAGAATACTTGTATTATTCAGTTAGACAGAATACAGTTAGAAAATCTTACACCTAAAACACTCAAACAAATGCGTATGAATGCAGTCAAGTAATAAGAACCCACCCATCCAACCAAAACACCTCACCGTCCCCCGGTCACACTCCAAAAGAGCTGTTTAAGCTCATCCAACCAAACACACCACATAGACCTCGAAAGTCCTATCCAACCCTACATACCATGTATGTAGACTAAGCCACTCAAATATTAATACGCAACAGAGCTGGCGTATATGCAGTACAGTGCAATGCCATAATTTGCTATACAGACATGTTACAGTTAAAACTGCCAAATCAGAATATAGTACGTAGCAAAGTTGATATACGTACGGTACAGTGCGATAAACCGCTGTACGAATAAGTTGCAGTAAACTACCAGGTCAGATCAGAATCAATCTTCCTTCTCTTCACAACCAACCCCAAATTAGCTTTATGTAAGTGCATATATGCTTACAACCTTATAGGAATAATGATCACATCGACAGACAGTCAGACAGAAACAAATATGCACACACACCCTGCTAACAAAGTCCAGGATCACTCATCTCACACAACAGTCACAAATAACACATAAGCCGAAGCCTAGATCAGAGTATTAACCACATTTACTAAAGCCTAGCCAAGGTTTGGAACATATAGACATATTTTCAGATCACATACACAAAACTAGAGTTGATGACTTAGGAACACACGGCCATGTACTCTGGCCGTGTGAAAATGCATAGACCAAGAAGAGGTTAACACACCCGTGTGGATAAGGCACACGCCCGTGTAGGCCAGGGATATGGCCGTGTGAACAAGCCATGTAACTCTTTGACCATTTGTGCTAAAATAGAGTGTAGGGCAGACACGACCGTTTGAGGGTCTCACACGCCCGTGTGCCTACCAGACATGGTCGTGCGTGCAAAATATACGCCCGTGTGGGATCCCGACATCCCCAAATTAGCCACACGGCCGTGTGGCACCAAATCACTAAATCCCTAATTCCCAAACACACACGCTCGTGTAGCCACCCGTGTGGTTACGAAACCACATCGAAACTGGCTGAAATTTCAGTTTTGCGACCTCAGAGTAAACCCTAGTCGTTAACCACTCTTTAAACTACAGAATCTTATAAAAATCTTTTAGATTCAACAATAATTTCATGCTGAAAATAAGCAGTTTAGAACACACACAAAAGATGCCAAATTTCACAGCAATTCGGTACCACACACTCGAAACTATCAAATACCACAAAATCAAATTAACAAATCAAAAATAAAAAAGAAGAGGCTTGAAACCCACACCTTAACTTGCGATAAAAATGCCCCAACAATCAGTGAACCACAAAGTCTTCACTCGCTGCGCAATTATATCTCCCTCAAGAACTCGAAACCAATTCAAAACAATGAAACCACAATGACAGAAGAGAAAGAATTTAGTGAGAAAAAATGGAGAGAGGAGAAAAAAGAAATGTACCTACCAACATTAGGAAACCCCAAAAAAAGAACATGAAAAGAAAACTCTAGTTTTTTTTTCCTTTTTTTCCATATTACAAAATAAAAAAAATAAAAATAAGCAAAACAAATAAAAATAAAATCTGTCCTTTTAAAACCAACAAAGCTAAATCAAAATAATTCCCTCAAAGCACACCTGATGACTCAAACCCAAGACCCCTAGGCTAAACTAGCACACAACCAACCACCAGACCAACAGACCCATTCTGACGCTTGAACGCGAAAACAAACTCAAATGCCCGATCTAGCCACTGACCCTACCTACAAATTCCAAAACTTCTAACCCTAAAAATCAGAGCGTTACACTCGACAACTTCAACTGGAAGAAAATCGTATTGAGGCAACTAAGCCTAGTACTACTGTGCATATGGTGGGAATGAGTTCCAAAACAACTTTGAGCTTCAAGAAGCATAGAGCATATTCGCCTCCAAAACACATACCTATCATCTTTGTTCAAGAGGATGCATGCTGGCGGTAACGGTGTTTCAAAGTTTCCATTACCGCCTCTTGTGGTAGTGTCATTGGTAACATCACTATTTTAGGGCTATGTTATACACATGGTTGGATACATTTTGTTCAATTTCTAGGCTTTATAATTTGGAACAGAATGGAGAAGATGATGATTGTATTTGGATTTCAAATTTTTTTTAAAATTGATTGACTTCTTTTTCTTTTACATTATATTGAAAATTTTGGGATTTTTATTCAATTTTAGTTGCAATTGTGATGAATATGATGATTTTTTTTATACAGTTTGTGAAGAAATGAAGAAAGGTTGAAAATAATTTAGGAACAAAAACATTATATATATATTTTGTTTTAATTTAATTTTGATTTAAAAAAAGGATAATTTGCTTAGAGGCCCCATCAACCTAGCCAACAGTCAATAAAGTGACACATGCCTTCTTTTGATTAGCTCATGTATTACGTCAACAAAAAAAAGTTAACATCATTAAGATTAGATACCAAATTGTTGAACAAAATAAAACATAAAACTTGAAGTACTAAATTAGATATTTTAAAAATAAAGATATCACATTAGAACAAACCCTAAAGTCTATGTCATTATCCCTAATAAGAACCATATATATAATCTCATAAGTTATTATGGGAATAAATTGGACAAGAGAATTTTGGTCCTGAAGCTATGCAACACATTTTTGTTATTTATTTTTATATATTCATTTTATTGTGATAAAAAGTATCACCCACATTGTTTGTCACTTTAAGTAGAACTTTCGCATGATAAACAAAAAATTTGTGCATGTTTTCTTCTACAGACTTTACAAAGAAAACCTACCTTCTTTCTTCTTCTTTTTTTATTATTTAAATTTAATATAAAAACACATATAATTATTATTTTTAATTTAATTTTTAAAAAGAAAAAATTATTAATTTATTCAAGGAAAAGAACAAAAAACAACAAACACCCGTCGTCGGTGATAAAGGACAAGCTCCATCAACACAACAAAAACTTCAACCTCAACATTAATAAAACATTACAACATGTTACCAACCGAATTTATCACAACTCAAGCACCTGACTTGCTAGATAAATCCACTTTATTAGACTTTTATTATTCATTTTTTATTATATGATTTTATTATCTATAATGTATATAAGAGTAGTAGTTTAGAGAAACTTGGAATAAATAATATAACACTTGCCGTTGTTAATATTACTAAATTTATCATTTTAAATATTTTTATTATTTATAATAATTTAAAAAATTTAATCTAAGTGCAAACAAGTTGATTAATCATTAAACTAAACTTTATATCAAAGAAAACTGATAATTACAGAACAACAGATGTTTGTATTATATATTTTAATCCAGTTATTTGTTGATCTTATAAGAGGGGTCAAAATATATTATATAAATGGTCCACCAATTTATTTAAGTTCGACGTATTTCTACAATATAAATTAACCTTCCATTTTTTTAATTAATAAAAGTGATGAAAAATTTAGATTTCTTTTCGTCTCATTTTCAGAAATGATTTTTGTTTTCTATTTTTAAAAGTGGAAAAACATGTTTGATAAATGAAAATAAAATTTTATGCTCAATAATAAAAAACATATTTGATATCTATTTTTCTATAATAGAAATATGAGAAATAAAATAAAATAAACTATATAAATATGGATTAACTAATGTATTTGATCTAATATTTGAAAATTATTTTTTTAAAAGAGAATACTTTTATGTTTATATAGATTTAAACTAGGGTTAATTTATTTGAAATTAAAAGTTATTGCTTTCATTATTTTCCATTTTATAAAGTATTTTTAGTGAAAATAACTTTTTATAATTTTCACATATTTTTCGTTTTCTAAGAAAACAAAAATAAAAATAACCCTCATTAGAACGTTGTTTTCTTTCAAGATTTGACAATAGATTTGTTCATTAACAAGTTAAGTGAATGTAAAAATTGTACAATTAATAAATATAAATAAGGGTAGCATTGTACTTCACCATTTGATATGGCACCTTCGATTTTAGAGTAGCATTTATGTGCCTCTTAATTAAGCAATGGTGGAAAAGAGACAAAGGTCTATTCCTCTGCATAGGTACTTTAAGATGCTAGATATAGCCTCAATATTTTCATAGAGATGGAATCATGGAATAGTTGAAATTATGTTTATATTTAAATAATTGAAAGTATATAAGATGGTAGGTGTATGAGCCCATTTTGCCCGGGCCCAGTGCAAAACAAAAACAAAATAAAAATAAAACATAAACCAAATACATTGCAGCCCAAATTTCATATGGCCCAAACTACCCAAAATTAACCCTAAACCCAAACCAATACCAAAACCCTAGCCCAACTATTCCAAAATTTTTCAGCAATCAACCTTCAGCCGCAACTCAGCCCCCCAGTGTGCTACCGAACCTCTAGGCCAACCATTGGCCACCTTGCGCACTACCACCGTCGCACGCCCCACGCATGCCCCTCTCCTCCATGCGTCTGACACCCCCACCACCAACACCGGCCATACCCTGCAAACACAAACAACAAAAAAGGCAGCCACAACAGAGGAATAAGAGGATTTTTTATTTGTTATTGTAATCGATTATAAAACGGAAGGGAGAAATTTTGAAAGGGGGACGGATGGTATTTTGGAAAAGGGGGGATTTTTCGTTGTAAAGGGAGATACATAAAAGATCAAATACAGAACTAAGAGAAAAAAAGGTGGTTCTTCTTTAAAAATTTTGTTCTCTTCGTTCTCTTTTTCATAGTTTTTATTTTTTTCTTTTCTTTTCTTCTATTTCAAATCTATTTAAAAGTAATTAAAAAACAAAAAAGGAAAAAGAAGGTTACCTGAATCGGCCCCTAGGCCGCCGTCGATGGTGATTCGCCGTCGCCGGATGTGGGTTCAAGGAGGGGCCGAAGTTCTTCTCTTTCCCCTCGTCTCTTCGTTCCATGGCCTCGTCCCATGAGCGCGTTTCAAGGCGCCGATAGGAGCCTTCTTCGCATAGCTCCGATCACCGGACAGCAAAGGCATGGCGGCGGCGGGGTTTTCAATCGTGGAACCCTAGCAGAGGAGGGGGTTTCCCTTTATTTTTTTCTTTTTCTTTTTTCTTGCGTTCTGCAAGAAAATGAAACTACAGAAAGGTTTTTTTTTATGCTTTTATGGTGATTAAACGGCGCCGTTTGAAGGCTTGGAAGACTGTGCATCATTGCCCTAATGGGTATTTTTCACCTTTGGTCCCTCCATTTCTGCGGCACATTCAATACAGTTTTATTTCGCTTAATTTTGGCCGCATAATTTTGCACCTTTTCTAATTTGGTCCTATGCAGACCGATGCGCATAAGGGACGGGAAATATTGCACAATCGATCCCCCATGTCCTCAGCGCAATTTATTTAGGTCCCCCTAGCCACCTGTTTCATGTATTTGCAGTTTAAGACCCGTTTTTTATTTTGTTTCAACCACATCCTTAATATGTTTAACCCTTTTTTATACATGCAATTTTATCATTGTTTGTTTTAAGCCTTTATATTTATTATTTATCTGAAATTTTTTTGCATTAAAATTTTTTATATATTTTAAAAAAAAACTGTTTCTTTTATTGTTTAAAATTTTCTTTTGTATTGTTTTATTTTAAACTATTTTAGATTTACTAGTATTTATGTCAAGCTTTTATTATTTATTTATTTGTTTGGTTTAAATTTATATATTATCATCTTATTTATTATTATCTATATTAAAATGTTTTAATATTAATAATTTCAAATTGTTCATACATTTTTATAATATATATTTTTACGTATATACTTTTCATTCATTATGAATATATACTTTTTATATTTTATATTTTATATTTCATATTTTTATATACATAGATATACGTAATATACACATGTTAATTTATATATATATGTACTTGTACATGCTTAAATATACTTTTCATATTTCATAATTCTTATATACTTACATATATGGATACATATTTTACTCCATATACATACTTATATATTCTTTATATTCTCAAAATATTTTTTTAATTCACATACATATATTCTTATATTATTACAATTTGTAAATATATATACACACACATACTTACATTTTTATTTTATAATACTTACAAATTTTTAGTATATACATATATTTATATACATTTTTATACTCTATAATTTATATGCATTTCTTATTTTCATAACTTAAAATTATACATGCATACATATTTTTTTACATAATTGTATTTATTTCATTTATTATCATTGTTATTTGGTGTTTGTTTATTTATTCACGTACACTGGTGCTTTTTCTAAAATGTTAGTTCTATTTATTTATTTGTATGCTTTGTTTATGTAATCGTCTCGTCATTTCACTTTGCCCATTGTATTGTTGTTACTCACTTTACTTTGCTCACCCTGTCGTATTCGTTGTTATTTCGTCAAGCATTGACACTAAACATCAAAAGGAAAATTTTTCTAAATAAGGCAATATTTCGCGTTTGGAAAATCGAGAAAACGTGCCCTAACGTGCTGGGTTTCGATTTCTCGTTCGACTAAATAGCCAAATATCCTCTTAAAGCTTCAAAGTATGGTTTCATTAAACTATAAGGTGATCTTGGTTTCGATGGTTTAAAGTATCGTGTCCTAACGTGCTGGATGTGATATTCCTTCGGAACAAGAGAATCTTATATTTCAATTCACGTTATCAGAGTTTCTTTTAAGGATCGTATTTTTAAAAACTCTTCAAATTTTCAATTTTCGACACTAAGACACTAATTAATCAACTAGATACCAATTTCGGGCGTATCGAGGGTGCTAATCCTTCCTCGTGCGTAACCGACTCCCGAACTCATTTTTCTGAATTTCGTAGACCAAAATCGTTGTTTTAATAAAATTAAATCATTTATTAAAAACAACCACTTTTTGAGGTGACCCGATCACACCTCGTCAAAAAAGGATTGGTGGCGACTCCCGTTTTCATTCTTTTTTTAAATCCAAGTCGACCCCGTTTTCATCAAAAAAATGGTGTCAACAGCTTGGCGACTCCGCTGGGGAATATAAGAGAGTCAAGCCACGTGTTGATTATTTCTTGTCTTTTTGTCGAAAGTTGAAAATTCGATTTAAATTTACGATCCTCTCATTGCATCTCTTTTGTTTTGAGTTATATTTTTTATCGTGTTCTGTATTTTATTTTATACCTCCACACATTACATTGCATGACCGTTGGTCACACCTTTTAAGTGGAGTGAGAAACTACGCATTCGTGAGGTTTTCACCTCCGCATGGGATAGTGAATCGCTCCCGGGATACATCCGTACCTATGTCTTCGTGAGATTTTCATCTCCGCATGGCCATAGGGAAATGTATTCCCCTGAACTGAACTCGGTCCATATGAGCCTATAATGGGTGAGGATCGAGGAATCTGCTGGTTCAGGTACCCTTACTTTAGAACCAAACCACACATAGCGAGCCATAAGAACCCACCAAGATAGAGCTATTCCAGACCCTAGTGCTTACCGAATAGATGCTTTATTTATTACTGTTTACTTTAAATCCTAGCTCTAATTTGCTTTGTTTGTGATTGCATGGCATTTTCATTTCAAAAGAGGTGTCGATTCACGTTCAGTATAGATAGAAAGCTTATCATGGAAAAGAGGTTTCTTGATAAAGTAGAAGACAATGCAGCTGTACGATTATGGGCTGAGACGATGTGGAGAGAGAAAGGCGATAGTATTGCAGAAGGGTACGTATCAGAGTTATGGGACTTCACCCGTATCAGCGTAATCCAAAATGATCTTCGAGAAATGAAGGAAATATGGGATCAATGGGACGACGGGACCAAGCAGATGTTTTACTGTGACTACGGGGACTTGCCTTACTTACTTGGTGTCAAAGTGGACAAGCATTTATTCCGAGCCCTAGCCCAGTTTTGGAATCCTGCTTACAGTTGTTTCACTTTTGGAAAAGTGGACTTGGTGCCCACCGTGGAAGAATATACGACCTTGCTTCGGTGTCCAAAGATTCAAATTGACAAGGCCTATTCTAGAGCTGCTAGTGTCCCGACATTATTAAAAAAATTGATGAGCATTACAGGGATGAGCGAACAGTGGGTCGTTGCCCGAATCCAACAGAAAGGAGACAGTAAATGCGTTCCTTGGAAAAGCTTGCGAGATTTAGTATTAGCACACCCTGATGTGAAGAAAAGAGTGGATGTCTTCGCTCTAGGTATCTATGGATTGGTAATTTTCCCTAGAGCTTTAGGGCACGTAGATGAGGCCGTCTCTGATTTGTTCGATCGGCTTAGTAAAGGAATCACGCCCATCCCGGCAATCTTAGCAGAAACCTTCAGATCTCTAAGCGCATGTCGAAGAGCAGGGGAGGGAAGGTTCATCGGATGCGCACAGCTACTATTGGTGTGGTTCCATAGTCACTTTTGGAAGGTGGAAAATGTCTCCTATCGAGTCTTCTCAGAAGACTATTCCCCATTGAAGGAACAAGTTGCTACACCAAGACGAGACGACATCACGGAAAAAAAGTGGATGACGATTCTCCAAAATCTTCAGGAGGATGACGTTGAATGGAAAGCTCCTTGGATGGTACCCGACGAGATCCTGTATCGATGTGGGGATTTCGACTGGGTCCCTTTACTCGAAATTTGAGGAGCTGTCGGTTATGCCCCTTTACTCGTATTAAGACAATATAGATCGAGACAGTTCATACCAGCAACACAAGGGCTGGCTCAATGTGAGTTTTCTTATAAGGATGAAAACTACAAGAGAAAAACTCGAGAAATATCTAACGCTTGGAAACAGGTTCACCGAATGAAAAGATTTACCGTAGGAGTGATGGCAACTTCAGAATATTATGGGTGGTGGAGTAAAAGAGTCAATGACAACATCCCTAAGCCGAGGGAAGATTGCGTTCAGTCTATAGAGGAGCATCTACAAGTAGTTCTGTCAGAATTAGAGATCATCAAACGAGACTTTGAGAAAAGAAATTCTGAGTTGGGAAAGAGGATAGAACAGTTAGAAGAAGAAAGAGTGTATTTGGGATTAGACATCGATATCCACAAGCTAGAAGCCGAGAAATTAAGGAAGGGAAAGAACAAAGCTGAAGAGGATTTGGATAGTCTAAAAACAGATTACAAGAAGCTGCGATTGTCGATGAGAACCGTCGGTCTGGGTAAAACGTCAGAGCAGTGGCGACAAGAGATCAATGAGGAAAAGAATAGGGCCGATCAGTGGGAAAAGAAATTTCAATATGCTCGAGCTCGAGAAAACGCTTTGGAAAGGAGTTTGTTAGGGTGCCGAAATGAGAAGGCAGGATTAAAGGCCAAGGTGGCAGAGCTAGAAAAGTCACTTCACTCGTACCGTAGTCGCAACTCCATGATCGAATTAAGAGCAAGCTTAAATAAGATCGAAGAACTGAAAGGAAAGGTAGAGGAGCTTGAGGACGCATTACACAATTCTGAGCTACGAATGGAGCTTCTTGAGAGGAGTAATGATCAATGGCAAGAGCAATTCCATCATTCTCAAAGGCAGATTAGAGATAGAGATTACGTTATGGGCGAAGCTGTGACTCAAGTGCGGGAAGTGGCTGATCATCTGCAAACATTAGCAGTTCAGGCCGATGTATTGAGTTTAAAATATGAGTCAGAATCAAGCCGAGGTCGAGATTTAGCTTGGCTTCTTAGGAAGGTTAAGGCTTTGGGTATAAAGGCGAAGCCGTATATGTAATTTATTTTATGTAAAGAAATTTGCTTTCTAGTTGAGTTTTCTAATGAAATTGAATTCGAATCAATGCCTCTTTTTTGCATTCATCTCATACATTTGCATTACATATCATAAAATGATCCTAATAAAATTAAATTATGACAGTTACCCTGGAAACCAACAAAAATCTAATCAAATATCACTACGGTACTCGTCGCCAAACAAAAGCAATGGATCAAAGGATGGAAAGATTGGAACAGTTGCAACGAGAGATGCAAGATCAGATGCATGAACGACTGGAAAAAATCCAGCAGGACATGTTAGAATCCCAGAACACTGTGATGAACCAATTAAAGCAGTTATTGGCTGGAGGAAATAACAAAGGAAAAGACCCCGTAGTCGATGCTGGGGAAGATCACGATGACCCTGTTTATCCTCCAGGTTTCACCCCAACTAACATCCAAGCACAACCAGAGGTGTACCCACAGAGGGTACCGGTTACCATTAGACCTCAATATCTGGCTGGTGCCTCGGTACCATTGCATTTTCAAATGGGCTCGGGTTCTAATCCCGGGGATAATCCCACCAATCCTGTGGTCCCGGATCTCGATGATGTGGCAGAAACAGAAAAAACAAGAATGAACCTGCCAAAACAACTAGAGGACCGATGTAGATGGTTAGAGGAAAAATTTAGAGTCATGGAGAACATCGACTATCATCGCGGGGTTGACGCCAAGGATCTGAGTTTGGTCCCTGATTTAGTACTCCCACCTAAGTTCAAAATGCCGGAATTCGAAAATATAATGGGACTAGTTGTCCTGAAGCTCATATAACTATGTTCTGTCGAAGAATGACAGGATACGTCAACAACGATCAGCTGTTAATCCACTGCTTCCAGGACAGTTTGATCGGATCTGCAGCCAAATGGTACAACCAACTGAGTCGTGCTAAAGTTAGTTCATGGAGAGACTTGGCGCAAGCTTTTATGAAGCAATACAGTCATGTAACGGATATAACACCCGATCGAATCACGTTACAAAACATGGAGAAAAAGCCTAGCGAGAATTTCAGGCAATACGCCCAACGATGGAGAGAAGTGGCAACACAAGTCCAGCCACTCCTTTTGGAAAAAGAGGTCACCATGTTGTTTATCAACACTTTGAAAGCCCCGTTCATCAAGCACATGTTGGGGAGTGCTACCAAGAGCTTCTCGGATATAGTAATGTCCGGTGAAATGATTGAGAACGCAGTAAGGAGCGGTAAGATTGACACGGGGGAAAACTTCAAAAGACCAGCCCCAAGGAAAAAAGAGGGCGAAGTAAACAACGTAAGCACATATAGCAAGATCCATTCAAAACCGATTACTGTTGGCCCTCCAAAAATGATAACCACTAGTCACCAAGCCCCCTCAAGGCAGGAACCCAACACAAGGACTAACGCAGAGAGACTTCAATTCACGCCCATTCCAATAACATACAGGGAACTGTATCAGAAGTTATTTGATGCACACATAGTATCTCCATTTTATCTCGAGCCCATGCAACCTCCATATCCCAAATGGTATGACACGAATGCCCAATGTGAATACCATGCAGGGATACCAGGACACTCAATTGAGAACTGCACTGGGTTTAAAAAGGCGGTGGAAAGGTTCATTAAGATGGGGATTGTGAAGTTTGACAACCCATTAGGACCCAACGTAGCAGCGAATCCGTTACCCAATCATGCTGATAAAGGGGTAAACGCAATAATCGAAGGTGAGAAAAAGAGAATCAAAACCGACATTACAGAGATAAAAACTCCATTGAGTTGGGTCTGGAGACAAATGATAGAAGGAGGTCTCATCAAACAAGATTCAAAAGAAAGGCCCGAAGGAACGAAGACGTACTGCGAGTTTCATGCTGAAGGAGACCATGACATTCAAAACTGCACTGAATTCAAGGCCATGGTGCAAAATCTGATGAACAACAAAGAGCTAGAATTTTATGAAGAGATCAAAGGACTTGAAAATGGAGAAGTTTATGCCTCGGAGGAGGGGCCTATGGGAAAGGCCCCAAATCACCCAGTGGTGATTATTTCAAGGCCAACGAGTACAGGATCTGGAATACAACTGGCGCCAAGGGTCATAATCCAAAAACCTGTAGCCTTTCATTACAAGGATAGCAAAAAGGTTCCTTGGAATTACGACTGCAATGTGATGATCACGGGAGAGGAGAACCCAATAAATGCTTCAGAAGAGGGTAATGACGCAGGTTTCTATACGCGTAGTGGAAACGTTACGACCTGGGAAATACAAAAAGGGAACCTATAAAAGGAAAAGCCTTGGCGGTTGAACAAGATAAAACGAAGACGACCGGAATTGAACCGCAAATTAACACACCGGTGAGTGAAAATGAGGCTAGAGAATTCCTAAAATTCTTGAAGCATAGCAAGTATAGCGTAGTGGAACAATTGCATAAGCAACCCGCTCGCATCTCAGTGCTCGAGTTACTTCTAAGTTCAGAGATACATCGTAATGCGTTGGTAAAAGTGCTAAATGAGACTTATGTCGCTAAAGATATCTCAGTGAACAAATTGGATCGCCTGGTTAACAATATAAATGCCGATAACTTCATCTTCTTCAACGATGATGAGATCCCGCCAGGTGGTATGGGATCTACCAAGGCCTTGCACATCACTGCCCGTTGCAAGGGGTGTATACTACCGGCGGTACTCGTGGACAATGGATCGGCCCTGAATGTTTTACCCCTGTCTACATTAAACAGGCTACCTGTGGATAGTTCTCACATGAAATCATGCCAAAATATAGTGAGAGCATTTGATGGCACTGAGAGAAAAGTGATGGGGAGAATCGAGATACCTCTATTGATTGGTCCAAATACATACGAGGTGGACTTTTTGGTAATGGATATTAAACCATCTTACAATTGCCTATTGGGGAGGCCTTGGATCCATTCTGCAGGAGCTGTACCATCGTCACTTCACCAAAAGTTAAAATTGGTGATAGAGGGTCGATTGGTGACTATAGGTGCAGAAGAAGACATCATTGCATCAGTCACCGATGATATGCCATACATAGAGGCTGATAGTGAAGCGATAGAATGTTCATTCCGATCATTGGAATTCGTAAATGCCACATTTGTCATCGAGATGATCAAAATCCCAGAGCCTAAGATATCCAAAGCTACGTTAATGAGCTTACAGCTAACGATGGAAAAGGGAGCATTGCCTGGAAGAGGATTGGGAAAATACCTCCAGGGAAGGGTTGGAGTACCGATCCCAGTTAACAAACAGGACCGTTATGGTTTGGGATATAAGCCTAATGCGAGGGAACAGAGGAAAGAGATAGAGAAAAAGCAAGAAAAGAGAAGAGCACATTTGGGCGGGATAGAAGTCAAGTGGGGACCGATAACCTTTCCCCATATATCTAAGACTTTTGTTTCAAGGGGAATTGTCCACCCTGAGGAGAAGGATGAGGTTACAGAAGGAAGGATTGAGAGGTTGGACATCAATGCCATATCCGCGGAAGAAAGGGTGGAAAGGAATTTATCGGGCATTCGTCCTTACGAACCTGGAAGTGTTTTGAATAACTGGACTGCAGAAGAGATCCCTGTAACATTTAGAACTAATTCAGAGTAATATTAAGACACACTTGTTGCCCTAAGCCTGGGGGTGATAAGAATCTTTTGTAAAAGGCACATGTCCAAAATCTAATTTCAGTGAAAACTTATCATTCAGTTTCATCTTGAACAAATATTCTTTCATTCTTTTCATTCCCTTTATAATCATAGTATGCATACAAGTATTCTTAGATTCTTTTATTTGGGCCTCCATTTGTTCCAATAACAGGTCTTCAGATATCAACGAGATGAGCGACTCTGTTACTAATTCAGAGTCTCTATTTGAGCAAGACATGAGTATAGATAATCCTCAAGATTTTGAAGGTGACCAAGACAGCGTTTTATCTCCGGATTTGTTAAGAATGATGGAAGAAGAAGAAAAACAAATTCTACCCTATAAGGAATCAGTAGAAGTTGTGATCTTAGAAGAGGGCAGAGAGGTAAAAGTTGGCGCTTGCATTGCCAAGGAAACAAGGCGAGACCTTGTTGAGTTGCTTCAAGAGTTTAAAGATGTCTTCGCATGGTCCTACCAAGATATGCCAGGTTTAAGTACTGATATCGTAGTACACCGATTGCCTATAAAGGAAGAATACAAACCAGTCCAACAAAAGCTTCGAAGGATGAGGCCTGATGTCTTGCTAAAAATAAAGGAAGAAGTCAAGAAGCAATTTGATGCTGGTTTCTTACAGGTGGTCAAGTACTCAGAATGGGTAGCCAATATAGTCCCTGTTCCTAAGAAAGATGGGAAGGTGCGAATGTGTGTGGACTACAGAGACTTGAACAAAGCCAGCCCAAAAGATAATTTCCCACTGCCTCATATCGATACCTTGGTAGACAACACGGCCGGATACTCACTGTTCTCTTTCATGGATGGTTTCTCCGGGTACAACCAAATTAAGTTGCTTTCTGAAGACAGGGAGAAGACCATATTCATAACGATGTGGGGGACGTTTTGTTATAAAGTGATGCCTTTTGGATTGAAAAATGCGGGAGCAACGTATCAGAAAGCCATGGTAGCATTATTCCATGATATGATGCATAAAGAGATAGAAGTTTATGTTGATGACATGATCGCAAAATCCAGAACAGAAAGGGAACACGTGCAAGTTCTGAGAAAACTGTTTCTGAGGTTAAGGAAGTTCCAGCTAAAACTTAACCCAGCCAAGTGTACTTTCGGGCTAGATCAGGAAAATTGCTAGGATTCTTAGTCAGCGAAAGGGAATTGAAATTGACCCAGACAAAGTTAAGGCCATACAAGAATTACCTCCGCCAAGTACTCAAAAAGAAGTTCGGGGTTTTCTAGGAAGACTAAATTACATCGCTCGATTCATTTCACAATTAACTGAGAAATGTGACCCCATATTCCGTCTTCTTAGGAAACACAATCCAGGTGTATGGGATGAAGAGTGCCAGAAAACTTTCGAAAGAGTTAAACATTACTTGTCCAACGCCCCAGTACTGATGCCACCTTGCCCTGACAAACCACTGATACTATACTTGGCAGTATTTGAGAATTCCATGGGGTGCGTGCTCGGCCAACATGATGAGTCAGGACGAAAAGAAAGAGCGATCTATTATCTCAGTAAGAAGTTCACTGAATGCGAAACGAGATATTCGCCAATTGAAAAATTATGTTGCGCATTGGTTTGGACTACTCGGAGATTGAGACAATACATGTTGTACCATACGACTTGGTTAATCTCAAAGTTAGACCCTCTGAAATACATGATGGAGTCAACTGCTCTAAACGGAAGGATGGCCCGATGGCAAATTCTACTATCTGAATTTGACATAACCTATGTGAATCAAAAGGCTGTAAAAGGGAGCGCGATAGCAGATTTTCTAGCAAGTAGAGCCCTGGACGATTATGAGCCTTTGAACTTTGACTTCCCAAATGAGGATCTGATGTATGTGGCAACTACTGAAGCGAGCACACAAGAAGGCAATACTTGGAAATTAAATTTTGACGGAGCCTCAAATGCCATGGGCAACGGGATTGGGGCAGTCTTGGTATCTCCAAACGGTGATCATTATCCTTTCACCAGTAAACTAGATTTTGATTGCACAAATAACATGGCGGAATATGAAGCATGTATCATGGGAATCCGCGCGGCTATGGAACGCAAAATCAAGGTACTTGAGGTATATGGGGATTCGGCATTGGTAATTATCAGCTCAAAGGCGAATGGGAACAAGAGACCCTAATTGATTAGTTACCGAAGGATAGTCCTAGAATGATTGAGGAGTTTGACGACATCACTTTTTGTTATCTCCCACGAGACGAGATCAGATGGCCGACGCTTAGCTACATGGCTTCCATGATCAAAGTAATAGACCAGAGGATGTGAAGCCTATCCAAATGAGCATTTATGATGCTCCAGCCCACTGTTGTAATATTGACGAGGAAGAGAAAAGGCGACAACCCTTGGTATCAGGACATATTGCGATACGTGAAAATTGTGAATATCCGAACCAAGCAACTGAGAATGACAAGAGAATGTTGAGGAGGCTGGCCAGTGGTTACGTCTTAGATGGGGAAATCCTGTACAAAAGAAGAAAAGATCAGGTGCTGTTAAGATGTGTAGACGCTGTGGAGGCCAAGCAGATCTTGGAAGAAGTCCATGATGGTATTTGTGGAACACACGCTAACGGTTTCACAATGGCCAGACAGATCATGAGATTTGGATATTATTGGTCTACCATTGAAGGAGACTGCATCAAGTATGCTAAGAAGTGCCATAAATGCCAGATTACAGAGACAAAATTCATGTGCCTCCATCACCTCTTCACGTCATGACTTCCCCATGGCCTTTCTCCATGTGGGCATGGACGTCATTGGGCCGATATCGCCAAAGGCTTCAAACGGACATCGTTTCATTTTTGTAGTGATTGACTACTTTACTAAGTGGGTAGAGGCTACTTCTTACGCCAACGTCACAAAGACAGCTGTCAGCAAGTTTTTAAAGAAGGAATCATATGTCGGTATGGAATGCCTGAAAGGATCATATCAGACAATGCATTAAATTTGATAATAGCACGATAGCAGAGGTTTGTAATCAATTCAAGATCAAGCACCACAACTCATCGCCATATCGTCCGAAGATGAATGGTGCGGTGGAGGCAGCCAATAAAATATCAAAAAGATTGTGGGAAAAATGACTGAGACCTATAGAGATTGGCACGAGAAGTTGCCATTCGCCCTCTATGCTTATCGAACGTCCTCAGGACTTCTACGGGGCAACACCATTCTTTGGTTTATGGATGGAGCAGTGCTACCAATTGAGGTTGAATTCCTCTCTCCAGTTTTTCAGAACTAAAGTTAGACGAAGCAGAATGGGTCCAACCCCGATATGATCAGCTGAACTTGATTGAAGAAAGGAGTTAAGAGCTATCCGTCATGGTCAAATGTACCAGAAACGAATGATGCGAGCTTACAATAGAAGTTCGTCCTAGAAACTTCCATGAAGGGGACTTGGTACTGAAGAAGATCCTTCCCATACAAAAGGATTCAAGGAAGTGGATGCCAACTGGGAGGGACCTTATGTAGTAAAAAAGGCCTTTTCAGGAGGGCATTATTTTACTGGCTGGATGGCAAAGCTTGCCAATCCTGTGAATTCGGATTCAGTGAGAGGTACTTGCCTAAAAAAAAAAAAAAAGGAGAGGTCAAGCGAAAACCCGCAAAAGGCACCTTGAGACCAAAGGGGTTTTGAATTGAAAACCCAGGAATGGGCAATTCAAATTTTCGATCAAAGATGAGGCATAGAGTAGTTTTGTCTTCTT
Organism: Gossypium hirsutum; assembly: GCF_007990345.1. NCBI lineage: Eukaryota > Viridiplantae > Streptophyta > Magnoliopsida > Malvales > Malvaceae > Gossypium > Gossypium hirsutum. Next base: position 64,542,520 of record NC_053432.1, on the reverse strand, counting down.
CGAATTAACAAGAGGAGAGATGCTACATCTTGGGGCATCAACAAGTCTTTTAGGACTTCTAAACACAGAGTTTGTGCAGAGAAGCTCATGCTCGTATCTGGGGCATCTTTTTTTATCTTATTTACATCTTAGCAAATTTGCTATTTGTTCATTAAAGCTCTGCTCTCAATAAAGTTCCATCTTATTCATTGTGATAATCTTTTTCATCTTATCCGTCTCGTATCTCAGCAAAAATTTGCTATCTTGATTTGTTTGTTTAGAGATTTGCTCTCAACAAATTTCATTTTGTCCATTTTGATAATCTTTTTCAAGCATTAATGGACTGACAATACACATGCGAAGGAGTTCTGCATATTACTCTGAAAGTTTCTAAATATACGAGGACCTGAAACAGGACTATTGTTTAGAAACTAACCAAACCTAAGGGTTGGAAACATTTGAGAAATGATAGTCTAAATAGCGTCTATTTCTTTAGGTTTTCTGTCAAAGGTACTGGCTGAACAAGAAGGCATCAGTGATGGAACCTTGATGAACAATGAGGAATGACAACCTAAGCATTAAAATGGACCATTCTCATGACATTCTACAAATATCATTCATACACATCTAGTTAGGAGCATTTGATCCACTCTGATCATGTCATCCTAAACACTAGACGTAATAGGTTCATAAAATTTTATAGGTCAAAGGAAATATCCTATCTTCCTATATTAGTAGGAAGTGGATCAAAGATGCAGATTTGTCTTCCCATATTGTGGCGAAGTAGATCACAAGATACAGATCTTGTCTTCCCATTTGGTGGCGAAGTAGATCGCAGAAGCAGATCTTGTCTTCATGTATTGCGTGAAGTAGATCGAAGATAGCAGGTCCTATCTTTCTATATTGATAGGAAGTGGTCCACACGCAGATCTTGTCTTCCCATATTGGTGGCGAAGTAGATCGCAGAAGCAGATCTTTGTCTTCATGTATTGGCGTGAAGTAGATCGAAGATAGCAGGGTCCTATCTTCCTATATTGATAGGAAGTGGATCCAAGATACAGATCTTGTCTTCCCATATGGTGTTGAAGTAGATCGAAGATTGCAGATCTTGCCTTCCTGTATTTGGCAGAGAAGCAAATCGAAGATTACAGTCTTATCTCCTAAGTAGTAGTTGGAGCAGACTAAAAACACAAATCTCATCCCCATGGAGTCGTAGCAGAGTAGATTGAAGCTACAAGGTATTGAATGCAGTAGAGTGGATCGA